>NC_135214.1:11361547-11454047 GCF_052324685.1 Brachyhypopomus gauderio
GTGTGCCTCTTACGTGTGCCTCTTGCGTGTGCCTCTTACGTGTGCCTCTTGCGTGTGCCTCTTGCGTGTGCCTCTTACGTGTGCCTCTTGCGTGTGCCTCTTACGTGTGCCTCTTACGTGTGCCTTTTGCGTGTGCCTCTTGCGTGTGCCTCTTGCGTGTGCCTCTTGCGTGTGCCTCTTACGTGTGCCTCTTGCGTGTGCCTCTTACGTGTGCCTCTTACGTGTGCCTTTTGCGTGTGCCTCTTGCGTGTGCCTCTTGCGTGTGCCTCTTGCGTGTGCCCCCTGCACACATCACAAGCCAAATCTTTGCTGCACATTTCTCTTAATCACGTCAGACGCTAATTCCATCACCATTCCACAAAGCACCGAACTGCTGCCGTCCCTGACCATGCCGGCAGAATGAGATCTTTAATTTCTATTACAGTAAAGCATCTTTTAATGGTTCCATCCACAGCCCCCCAGCCTGGCCCCACGAGGCCCCCCCCTCCATGAAGCGATTCTATTACTGCTCAAATGGCTTCTGGAATCAGGTAGCCACATTCATTAGAGCACAGATTGTGGGATTCACTTCTCAGTAGTAAAGGGGTGTCTGGTGTGTGTGTGTGTGTGTGTGTGTGTGTGTGTGTGTGTGGAGGGTGCACTGAGGAGGGCCCAATGTTGCACCGTGTCAGAACAGATGGGTGCAACTCCGCCCCCCGGGTTGGGTTACTGACGAAGGACACACACTTCTGTTATTACGAGTGTGAGATGCATTTGAAACCATCCACAGCAGAGACGTCCAGCTGTGGGCCACACACAACGCAAATATAGAAATGCACATATATATATATATATATATATATATATATATATATATATATATATATATATATATATATATATATATATATGCCACAGTTTATGCCAGAACTTCAAACTTCAGTAGAACTTCACATTGTTTGGGAAATGCTTTTGTAAATGTACACATCAGTAAAAAAAATACCAAAAGGCTCCAGTTTTCTTTAACGTTCAGTACTGAGGTGGAAGAATTGGACCTGATGATTGACATGAGCCTCTATGGACAGACGTACCAACACAGGAGTAACACAGGAGTCAGCGCTCCAACACTGCTGCATAGTTCTGCCTTACAAAATGGCTGGAGCTCACACACATACACACACACACACACACACACACACCGAGGGGCATGGGAATACTCCTTACAGACCTCCACTGGCATCAGGCCACATACAGAATGCTTCTGTTCAGTTCTCATAAAGGATGGACTGGCCTGGTCTGGTCTGGTCTGGGCTGGGCTGGGCTGTACTTGGCTGTGCTGGGCTGTGCTGGGCAGGTCTGTGCTGGGCTGTGTTGTGCTGTGCTGTGCTGTGTTGGGCTGTGCTGTGCTGGATTGTGTTGGGCTGTGCTGGGCTAGGCTGTATTGGGCTGTGCTGGGCTGTTATCCTTGTTTGCAGCAGCAAAGTCTTTATGTGGTTGCTTTATTGTTTGTTTATTAATTTGGGTGCATATTGAGAATATAATGAAGTCTTCAGGAGAAGCAGAATATCTTCAGATGTTCACGCATAATTCACACTCATCACTCTGCTGCTTAAAATATTGATTTACTTGAGAAACAGCTAATGGCATGGGCAGTGTGTGTGTGTGTGTGTGTGTGTGTGTGTGTGTAATGAATGTACTGAGGAACAAACAATGTGGTAGAACACTGCCTGAGGGTGGACATTAATGTACCTCACCCACCAGTCAAGCCCTGAGGGGCCAGAAATCACCTAAAAACAGTGACATCACTTCCTGACCCGGAGAGAGAGCCAGGGCCCATATGGGGCACACACACACACACACACACACACACACCACCATCCCCTCCCCTCTACACACACACACACACACATACACACCACCCCTCCCCTCTACACACACGCCACCACCCACCCTGACCTAATAAAAGCATTTTGCAGCACACAAAATCCTATGATATTAAAAATGTCATACAGTAACATGACCTGCACATTGTAATTATGTATTTCTCTAATGTTCTCAGTGTGTGTGTGTGTGTGTGTGTGTGTGTGTGTGTGTGTGTGTGTGTGTGTGTGTGTGTGTGTGTGTGTGTGTGTGTGTGTGTCTGTTTGTGTGAGCATAAGTATGTAACTTACTGGTGACATCAGTCTGTATATCAGCCAGCTTGAACAGTGGACACACTTGATCCAGGTAGATTTTGTGGGCTTCCTTCCGATGGCAGACAGGATTCACAAACACCTTAAGAGACTTGGGTCGACTCTGAAAACCTGCAATGCAAGGGAACCATGAGCAATGGAGTGGACGGTATGGAGAGAAAGAGGGGGAGAGAGAGACAGAGAGAAAAGAATGATAGAGAAATAAACTGAGAGAGAGAGAGAGAGAGAGAGAGAGAGAGAGAGAGAGAGAGAGAGAGAGAGAGAGAGAGAGAGAGAGAGAATGAGTGGATTCATAAACGTGCGTCCCTATGGGCATTCATTCAAAGGTTGGCTGCTCCTTCACCATAGAGAAGAACACATCTGCTGGAGTGAGCCAGGCCCCGGTGCTCCAGAGCACTGATGCCTCCTGCTGAATGGAGCTTTTGTGCTGGGCCCTCACCACAATGCCTGTGACACCACACAAGTTCACCTCCCTCCCCTGCAAAGGTCAGGGCCACACTGTTGTTCACAGCAGTTGAACTTCTGCCAAGAATCAGGGGGAAGTCATGAATAAAGACAACCTTTGGGTCTCCAATCTCTCTCTCTCTCTCTCTCTCTCTCTCTCTCTTCCTCCTGCTCTCCCCCCTCCCCCCTCTCCCTCCATCCCTCTCTCTATACCTCCCTCTATCCCTCCTTCTCTCCCTTCCTCTCTCTGTAATGTTTTACTCATATTCTGTCATTTCTTTCCCATCTACATCTTTATCACTCTCTTCTCCATCTTCTTTCTAATGTCCGATTCTCTTTCTATCTCTCTGTTCCATTATCTATCTCTCTCCTTCTCTCTCTCTCTCTCTCTCTCTCTCTCTTCCACCCTATGCTGAGAGATCTGATGCTGAGAGCCAGTAGCTCATAATTAGCAGGAATTAGGGAAGTGTTTCCTCCTGCTCTTCCTGGAGTGTGTGGGATCGATGGAAGCCGAAAAGACGCTGCACCCCTACGTCTCCACACACACACACACACACACACACACACACACACACACACACACACACACACACACACACACACACACACACACACACACACACACACTCATTACCCTAATCTGGCCCCCAATGGTCCCCAACCTCAACTTGCTAACGAGCCACCACCCTTGCTCCACCCCTCACCAAGCCCCACCCTCATCAAGCCCCGCCCCTCACCCAACCACGCCCCTTGCTCAACCCCACCCCTACATGACAGCACTGCAGGGGAGTAACTGAGGGGAGCTGGTAGTGTTTGTGGGGGTCGCACACAGTCTCAGTTCAAACAGGCTGAAGAGAGCTAGAGAGAGGAGTGTTCAGAGAGGGGTGAACAGAGGAGGGTGATGTGAGAGGAGTGTTCAGAGAGGGGTGAACAGAGGAGGGTGATGTGAGAGGAGTGTTCAGAGAGGGGTGAACAGAGGAGGGTGATGTGAGAGGAGTGTTCAGAGAGGGGTGATGTGAGAGGAGTGTTCAGAGGAGGGTAATGTGAGAGGAGTGTTCAGAGAGGGCTGATGTGAGAGGAGTGTTCAGAGAGGGCTGATGTGAGAGGAGTGTTCATAGAGGGGTGATGTGAGAGAAGTGTTCAGAGGAGGGGTGATGTGAGAGGAGTGTTCAAAGGAGGGTGATGTGAGAGGGGTGTTCAGAGGAGGGGTGATGTGAGAGGAGTGTTCAAAGGAGGGTGATGTGAGAGGGGTGTTCAGAGGAGGGGTGATGTGAGAGGAGTGTTCAGAGGAGGGGTGATGTGAGAGGAGTGTTCAAAGGAGGGTGATGTGAGAGGGGTGTTCAGAGGAGGGGTGATGTGAGAGGAGTGTTCAGAGAGGGTGATGTGAGAGGAGTGTGCAGAGGAGGGGTGATGTGAGAGGAGTGTGCAGAGGAGGGTAATGTGAGAGGTGTGTTCAGAGGAGGGGTGATGTGAGAGGAGTGTGCAGAGGAGGGTAATGTGAGAGGAGGGTGATGTGAGAGGAGTGTTCAGAAGAAGGGTGATGTGAGAGGGGAATCCTCTTGTCTCCTGGGGGCCTCAGAGGAAGGGTAATGGGGTCGGAAATGGAGCAGGTGTGTGTGTGTGTGTGTGTGTGTGTGTGTGTGTGTGTGTGTGTGTGTGTGTGTGTGTGTGTGTGTGTGTGTGTGTGTGTGTGTGTGTCTGTGTGTGTGTCTGTGTTAGGAAGACTGCTCAAGGGAGACTGAGCCAATGCAAAACTGCCCCAGATGCAAACACATATACAAACACACACATTTACACCAAATACACACAGATACATACAGGTATGTATATACCTGTATGTATACATACATACAAACACACACATGCATACACACATGTGATGTCACACACTCATGGACACCTACAACATAGCATCTAACAAAAACGTACCAGTAACTTATATGTAATTCAGACTTAACTGAGAAAATAAAAAGTGTTGAACTCTCACCAATCCGAATGAATACTGCAGTGCTGAATACTGCAGTACTGAATACTGCATCTAGACACAGCTGCCCCACACACAGGCTTCTTTAATGACAACAACGGTCCAATGAAATTACACTTCATTCTACTTTATTTGCATTTTTTAATAATATACATGGATAAAATGCCCGTGTTACCACCATCCAGTACATTTGGGCAAATGCATGTGTGTGTTCGTGTACATGTGTGTGTGCGTGTGCGTGTACATGTGTGTGTTTGTACCCAGTCAGAGTGTGTAGCATGGGGGATGTGAGCCCAGCCTGCGTGCTGTGTGGTGTTACTATGGTGTATAATCCTGCATCAGTGCAAACCCTGCAGCTCTGTGGAATCTGATCCCAGCGAGAGATCCACATATCAGGTGTCGGGCCGAACCGCGTGTGTGCTCAGCCAAAAGGCCACGGCGATTAACACCGCGAGAGCACGCACACCCGCACTCGCGTCTGCACGCGCTCACATTCACGTCCACTCACAACCAGTCACACTCAACCACAGTCACAACCACACCCACAACCACGCCCACAACCACACCCACACTCACAACCACGCCCCCAACCACACCCACACTCACAACCACACCCACAACCACGCCCACACTAAAGTACAGACCCATGCCTGCTGTCATACTCACAACCACTCACACTCGCAAATACACTTCCATCTACACCCATGCCCACATGTCCACTCACACCCATACTCACGCTTCATGTAGACCACACATATTGTCTTAAACATTAAAACTTATTAAAAATTAAACAAATTAAAACTTCTAAATTATCTTTATTGATTTACATAGAAATTGCTACTTGGTTTATCACGTGTGTGATCTGGTTAATGAGTGAAGCATGATTTGTCATGTATGTGATCTGAATATTGCACTAAACACAGTTTATCACATGCATGATCTGGATATTGCATTAAATGTGGTTTATACCGTGAACTGGAGTATGGTGTTCATGTGGTTTATAACGTGATCTGAAGTATGGTGTTCGTGTGGTTTATCACGTGATCTGGAGTATGCTGTTCATGTGGTTTATCACGTGTGTGGTCTGGAGTATGGTGTTCATGTGGTTTATAACATGTGTGATCTGGAGTATGGTGTTCATGTGGTTTATAACGTGTGTGATCTGGAGTATGGTGTTCATGTGGTTTATAACGTGTGTGATCTGGAGTATGGTATTCATGTGGTTTATCGTGTGATCTGGAGTATGGTGTTCATCTGGTTTATAACATGATCTGGAGTATGGTTTTCATGTGATTTATAATGTGATCTGAAGTATGGTGTTCATGTGGTTTATCATGTGATTTGAAGTATGGTGGTTTATCATGTGATCTGGAGTATGGTGTTCATGTGGTTTATCATGTGATCTGAAGTATGGTGTTCATGTGGTTTATCACGTGATCTGGAGTATGGTGTTCATGTGGTTTATCACGTGATCTGGAGTATGGTGTTCATGTGGTTTATCATGTGATCTGGAGTATGGTGTTCATGTGGTTTATCACGTGATCTGGAGTATGGTGTTCATGTGGTTTATCATGTGATCTGGAGTATGGTGTTCATGTGGTTTATCATGTGATCTGGAGTATGGTGTTCATGTGGTTTATCACGAGATCTGAAGTATGGTGTTCGTCTGGTTTATCATGTGATCTGGAGTATGGTGTTCATGTGGTTTACTATGTGATCTGGAGTATGGTGTTCATGTGGTTTATCACGTGATCTGGAGTATGGTGTTCATGTGGTTTATCAGGTGATCTGGAGTATGGTGTTCATGTGGTTTATCACGTGATCTGGAGTATGGTGTTCATGTGGTTTATCACGTGATCTGAAGTATGGTGTTCATGTGGTTTATCACGTGATCTGGAGTATGGTGTTCATGTGGTTTATCACGTGATCTGGAGTATGGTGTTCATGTGGTTTATCATGTGATCTGGAGTATGGTGTTCATGTGATCTGGAGTATGGTGTTCATGTGGTTTATCATGTGATCTGGAGTATGGTGTTCATGTGGTTTATCACGTGATCTGGAGTATGGAGTTCATGTGGTTTATCATGTGATCTGGAGTATGGTGTTCATGTGGTTTATCACGTGATCTGGAGTATGGTGTTCATGTGGTTTATCATGTGATCTGGAGTATGGTGTTCGTGTGGTTTATCACGTGATCTGGAGTATGGTGTTCATGTAGTTTATCATGTGATCTGGAGTATGGTGTTCATGTGGTTTATCATGTGATCTGGAGTATGGTGTTCGTGTGGTTTATCACGTGATCTGGAGTATGGTGTTCATGTAGTTTATCATGTGATCTGGAGTATGGTGTTCATGTGGTGTGGCCTCAGTATGGGCCTGTAATTCCTGCTCAGTGTTCTGCTTTAACTCCTACAAGTAATGTCAGGGAAATTTGCTAATGTCATTTAAGATCACATAAGAATATTCCTATGTGATTAATCCAAATGTAAAATGTAGGAAATGTAAATAAATGAATGCAAAATTTTAAGGAATTTCATTCACCTTCAGGTGTCTCACCTCTCTTAGAATATAGGGCAGGACTATTCAACTATATTTTTCTGTGGGCCAGAACGAACATCATTTGTTGGGCCACGGGCCGGTACAAATTCATTAGAGGGCCGGATCTGGCACGCGGGCCGCCAGTTGAATAGCCCTGATATAGGGAGTGTTAGTAATGACTATGTCCATCCCCCCTGTGTAGTCAGTTATGGGCTGTGTGGAACTGTAGTACGTTGTGAAGTGCTGTGATTTTCCTGGATAAGAAATGCAGAATGAAACTTACTTTAACCTTTCAACTTTACCTCTAGGCAGGAATAGAATAATAGGAGTAAATAGAATTTTAAAAGAATTTACTTGAAAGAATTTACAATCACATTACAATTAGATGCACAAAGTAAAACATTAAAGTACTTTTTTCACAAAACGTGTTGGCCATATAGAAATGTCAAATAGGATAATGTCCAAAACAAGGTTCTGGTCCTGTGTTACCCGTCTCTGCACTATACAGCGAGGACGTTCTCTTAGTGCAGGACTCACAGTAATGATGTCACGGACCTGCATCTCAGGTGCTTAGCAGGGATTTTACCCAGGAGAGTCATGGAGCCGCCTCTGTGTCACCCAACTCCGCCTCCCTGTCGGGGGAGGGGGGAGAGTGGCATCTGCATGGGCCGACTGAGGCTCTCCCACTGGGCTCTGGGGCGCCGCCCCGGGGGAACACTTCGACCCATAATCATCAGTAAATTACCTGAGAACGGCGTCGGGTTACACATCGATTTTGCAGGCAAGTGCCCGTAAAACGAAGAGAAGCAGTCTAGCCTCACGTTACCGTACTTTACTGTGTGTAATAAATAGATAGATAGATAGATAGATAGATAGATAGATAGATAGATAGATAGATAGATAGATAGATAGATAGATAGATAGATTTCTATTGCAACAGCTCTTGCCCTACACTTCTGCTCCAACACTGCTGACCATTAATGCCCCACACTATTGCCTCACATTACAGCCCCATACTACTGCCCCACACTACTGCCCCCGCACGCATGAACGGGCTCCCGCTCCGTCTGAACCCACGGCTCTCAGACGTGAATCTTCGAATATCTGCTAATCCCCAGGAACAGATGTCTTATTTTTGCCCTGAAAATCCCCCGCCTGGTAGGCAGGCGGCCCGGCTGGGGGGCTGCATGGCGGAAGAAGAGGGGCGTCTCGCTAAGCCGGGGCTGGAGGCCTCGGTGTGGGAAAGGTCAGGGGCTGCGCCGGGGCCGGAGCCGCCCTTCCCGGAGGGCCGCGTAGGAGAGGCGGCCATACAGGAGACGGGTGCGAGGCTAGGGGGCGGGGCGAGGGGGCGTCCTCCGTCCCTCCTGTCCTGGGCCGCTCAGCCTCCAGACGTGGGGCGGACGCGGGGGCCGCTGCCTCAGATCCCGTGCCAGGAGAAGAGCATCTGGCAGGGAGTCAGGGACTGGCATTAGCCAGCATTAGCAGCAGGCATCCCGGCCCTCTCCACATTTGTCTCCTCAAGCAGGGGGATCTCCACACAGGAGCTGCTCCCGCCCTCCAGGAGAAGAGGAGCCAAGAAGGAGGCGTTGGCGAGCAGGCCGGCGTGGCACGCAGCTCCTCCCGAAGCAATTCAAACCGAAATGACACGCAACAGGAGGAGAAGGCACAAACTCCACGCTGCTCCACACAGGAAGGTGGGAGGGTCCTGGAGAAATGAATAAATTACCTTATTATTTATTGTCTAAATACTCTGAACCAAAAATGATGCACTCATCTTCTGTTCCAGGCATTTTTATGTTATATGTCCCTTTTTTCTCATGAGACTGAAATAGTGCAACGTGTGTGTGTGTGTGTGTGTGTGTGTGTGTGTGTGTGTGTGTGTGTGTGTGTGCGCAGCTCTGTTTCAGCTCTGGGAGTGATAGACGAGATGGAGAGATGAGTCAGACCGTGGGGAATACACACATACACACACACACACACACACACACAGAGCACTCAGAGAACCTGATATGGGAGTGCTACCTACAGCAGGGAGAATGACAGCATCTGTCCAGCCCATGGTGAACCTGCAACAGACGCCTCACTTCTCCACCAAATCTCAGTTTCTTTTCCCACCCAATAAACCACTCAAATAACCCACTCAATCTCTTAAATGAAATAACTCAAATAACCCACTCAATCACTTAAAGTGGGATGAATTTACTAATTTATTAACTCATTCACAGTCACCCAGTTAAATTCTCTCATTCACCAAGTAATCAATACACATGTTTTAATTTATTACTCACTCAGACACTCATTCACTAATTGAGTTAATCAACGCTTCTTAGATGATGCACTTATTATTTATGAGGGGGTGATTTTCCTCACCCTTTCACATCTGCCACTATTCAGACTTATTCAACACTTTTGAATAATTAAATTTTAATGATTAAATCACTCATTCACCAGGCCAGACCTACACAGTCATTCCCTTAAACTCTTGATTTAAATGAATTCAGTCACTTACAAAAGACCCCTGACCTCTGACGCTCACAACTACACTGTGCTCTAAGCTAACGCATCAGTTCACTCTTACGCTCACAACTACAGCGTGCTCTCACCTAACGCACCAGTTCACTCTTACGCTCACTACTACAGCATGCTCACGACTACAGCGTGCTCTCATCTAATGCACCAGTTCACTCTTAGACTCATGACTAGTGTGCTCACGACTACAGCGTGCTCTCACCTAACGCACCAGTTCACTAGACTCACGACTACAATGTGCTCTCAGCTAACGCACCAGTTCACTCTTATGCTCACAACTACAGCATGTTCACGACTACAGCATGCTGTCACCTAACGCACCAGTTTACTCTTATGCTCACAACTACAGCGTGTTCACGACTACAGCGTGCTCTCACCTAATGCACCAGTTCACTCTTAGACTCATGACTACAGTGTGCTCTCAGGTAACGCACCAGTTCACTCTTATGCTCACAACTACAGCGTGTTCACGACTACAGCGTGCTCTCACCTAACGCACCAGTTTACTCTTATGCTCACAACTACAGCGTGCTCACGACTACAGCGTGTTCTCACCTAACGCACCAGTTTACTCTTATGCTCACAACTACAGCGTGCTCTCAGCTAACGCACCAGTTCACTCTTACGCTCACGACTAGGGTTGCCACCTAGGTCTGACAAAAAACAAGGACACTGTCATACTGACACAGGGTGGCGAGTGTAATCTGTTGACCTTGGGGGGTGGCGGCGAACATAAAACGTTACCGGAGGGGTTTAAAATGGACACAGCGAGAGAAAAAAAATATACAGATTTAAAGTGTGCAGAAACAGTCTGAATCGTGGTTTGAACTAACCTAGTTTTTTTGCCGGGACCGAATATTAAAAAGAAGAAAAACCGGGACAAACTGGGACAGGCACGTAAAAACCGGGACAGTCCCGGGAAAACCGGGACAGGTGGCAACACTACTCACGACTACAGCGTACTCACGACTACAGCGTGCTCTCGGCTAACACACCTGTTCACTCTTATGCTCACGATTACAGCGTGCTCTCGGCTAACGCACCAGTTCACTCTTACGTTCACGACTACAGCGTGCTCATGACTACAGCATGCTCTCAGCTAACGCACCAGTTCACTCTTACGCTCACGACTACAGCGTGCTCTCGGCTAACACACCTGTTCACTCTTATGCTCACGACTACAGCGTGCTCTCGGCTAACACACCAGTTCACTCTTACGCTCACGACTACAGCGTGCTCTCAGCTAACGCAGCAGTTCACTCTCTGTTTAATGCATGTTGCCGTGGGCGACCCCCCTTGCGCTCTCTCTCTCTGATTGTCGCCTTTTCTTCTTGCTAAGCAGCTCAGTCTTTCACTGCCCCACAACGGACCCTTCAGAGCTAAAACTCCCATTCAATTCAGCACTTGCTCACACACTTTATCTTGATCTTACACCTACCAAGTCATCTAATTAGCAGTTTTAAATAGCGTCCAATGCAAATCAAAGTGCTACCATGCTCATTACGTCCATCTGGCCTGTAAACACACTCTGGGAAGTCTGTGAACAGAAGAGGCTGGGTTTGTCCACACACAGACGCCACGACTCAGGGACAAATCTTCCACTGTGGGAGAACCGGGTCAGCTGACCCACACACCACTGACACTGGCCACTCATCCATTTCCATGGAGCCCACAGAGAAAGGGTCTCCATGGATACAAAGGGTGACTTAATGGAAAACCTGTTAATGTGTAACATAATCCACTCTGCCGTCGTCAAACCGACGGCGTGTCTGTGGCACGCAGGCAGCGGTCAGCTCGGGCGAGAGGGCACAATAGCCTCCAAATGCAGGGCTCGCCCCAAAGACTCGCCGTCCAAAGGGGACATTTTTTCTTCTCGGGACACAAAACGTCTCTGCCATTATCTTGTTAAACAACCCAAAGCAATTATATGCACTGCATACACTATGGGGTCAGTGTGCTTTCGCCCAAACATGAACACACACACACACACACACACACACACTCCCAGACAGGGCACAATGGACAGTTGCACTAGCGAGACCTCTCCGGCGTCTGACCCTCAAGCACTGCTACTATACCTCCACTATTCTCCTCTTCCCGAGCGCATTACCACCGCAACAATGAAGTCCAGCTTGAAGCCAAAGTGTGACCACTCGCTCTGACAAGAGCGCCAGGGGCACATTATGTGACCGCAGGGGCGTTCCAAGACCTGGGAGGCCTCCACCTGACCTGCTCCAGCTAATCTTTCAAAAGAGGGTTTAAGTACAGAGACGGAGCACAACGAGACCACTGCAGCCAGTGTGCTCACTCAGAGGTTCATGTACAGTGTTTACTCCCCAATACAGGTGCTTCTATTGTCCCAAACCCTCTCTCTCTCTCTCTCTCTATTCCTCTCTCTCTATCTATCTCCCTCCCTCCCTCTCTCTCTCCCTCTCTCTCTCTTCCTCTCTCTCTCTATCTATCTCCCTCCCTCCCTCTCTCTCTCCCTCTCTCTCTCTCTTCCTCTCTTTCTCTCTATCTCCCTCTCTCTCTCTCTTTCTCTCTCTCCCTCTCTCTTTCTCTCTCTCTCCCTCTCTCTCTTCCTCCCTCTCTCTCTCTCTCTCTCTCTCTCTCTCTCTCTCTCAGTCCCTCTCTCTCTCTCTCTCTCTCTCTCTCTCTCTCCCTCTCTCTTTCTCTCTCTCTCCCTCTCTCTCTTCCTCCCTCTCTCTCTCTCTCTCTCTCTCTCTCTCTCTCTCTTTCTCTCTCTCTCTCTCTCTCTCTCTCTCTCTCTCTCTCTCTTTCTCTCTCTCTCTCTCTCTCTCTCTCTCTCTCTCTCTCTCTCTCTCTCTCTCTCTCCACACAAGCACGGGTTATGGCCTGGTCCGAGCCCTAGGCCCCCCTCTGGTCCCTCTTTGTCCCCAACCCCTCCACTCTCAGCTGGATGGCCACACCTCACATGTCAGCCCGTATCGCACGGCTTGTCAGGATGACGGGCGCCCGGAGATGATGCTGTGTTCGCCATTCAGAACCCACCTTGAAAAAGAGGGAAGTTGAGGGGAGGGGCTTTTTGTGGGGGGGCGGCACACCTTTTGTGCCTGGTGTCAGCTGGGACACACCCTCCATTGTGTGACGTTATTTGGGGTTCCCTGGGAAACACCAGGTCAGGATCCATCAGACGTCTGGAACAGGTGAGCAACCCTGTAATCCAGAGGAAGCACTCTCCCATGCACCAGCAATACACACGCACTGCCTTAACAGCCAATAAAACAACGGACATAATCCCTGTGGAGCGTACAGTGTGCATGTGTGCATGCGTGTGTGCTTGCGTGTGTATGTGTATTCATGTGTGTGCACGTGTGCGTGTGTATGCATTTGTATGTGTCTGCGTGTGTGTGTACACGTGCACGCATGTGAGCGCATGCATTTGTATGTGTCTACGTGCATGTGTGTGTGTGTGTGTGTATCTGCGTGCATGTGTCTTTGATTGAGTTCATGTGTTTGTGTGTGTGTTTGTGTGTGTGTGTATGAGTTCATGTGTTTGTATGTGTTTGCATGTGTGTATGTATGCATGCGTGTGCGTGTGTGTGTGTGTGTGTGTGTGTGTGTGTGTGTGTGTGTGTGTGTGTCTGTGTGTCTGTGTCTGTGTCTGTGTGTCTGGAAGAATCATTTTCTTGATGCAATCAGGCTTGAGGACAGACAGCGTCTCCACATAAGACACAGAAAGAGAAACAGACAGCCAGAACAAGTGTCAGTGAACAAGCAATAGAGGAGGAGGAATACATCGCTGTCTCATTCTTCTAAAATTAATTCTGTTTGATCAAATCTGATCATTTCATCAAATGTCACTTTCCTCACAGATTTAATGGCAAATTCAGAATTAAATTTCCTTGTTTAAAACTACCTTTAGACAGTTACACTTTCTCTGGTGTGCGTTAAAGGGCGCCTCCCTGGTGGATAGAGTGGATAGAATCAAGATGGTCCGTTAGGTCACATATATACAGCAGCTTGAGGATGTGGTGATTGGCTACTCGTGAAGAAGCACAGGTCAGCCCTCAGCGTCTCCGGCCGGTAGTTTGAGTGGGACAGAGACAGAGACAGATGGAGGGAACCTATGACTACTGATGCTAGAAGAAAATTAGGCAAAAATAATAAATATACATACCCCGCCCATGTTTGTGCCCTTTTTGTGTTACCCACTCCTCCCTCAAGGCATGTTCTGTTAATTATGTTAATTAATTCACGTGGTGCAACAGAATACATGCAGATTTCTTTCCAGCCTGTGCTGAGTGAGACCAGCATCCAAGCCCAGAGGGAGTGGTCTAGGTGCCCCCAATGGCTCCGCCCACCCTTGCCCGCCCACCCTGTCCTAGCCCCACCCCTGTCCAGGGATCATCCGGCATTCAGTTCATGAGCAAACAGGATAAACAACACAAAGAAGCTCAAGGTATGAGGGCAGTGTTACTACGGTTACATAACCCTACATTACATCACCCTGTATTACAGCAGCCATCTTTCGTTGCCTAATGCAGCCTTCTGACGAGACCTCATTACAGACAGGAAAGCTGCCCAACTAAAGCCTCTACTGTGTTCTACAGGATCTGTGTGATGGGGGAGCAGCATGCCTCATGGAAAAACAAAGATGGATTCCTGTAATGGAAATTCTGGCCTAAGCCCAGCTCTAGATTAATCTGCTGGTAATTTGCAGCGCTGCATTTTCTGCGAATCGGGATTAACGGAGATTAACTCATTCAAACAAAGGAGGCAGCGCTCACTACACAATCAGTTTCAGAGGTCAGATTATACGTAACATCTGTAGAGGAAATGAATGTCTTATAACTTCACAACACTGATGAGACATTTGTTATCGTGCCCTAGAAGCTCTTAGTGTAGAGGAGCATTTAGTTGAAGTTTTCTCTCCTTGACAAGCACCTCCCCTTCCAAACCTCCCTAGCACCACCCCCAGTCCTCGCACCTCCCCCCTCCTGAACCACCCCCACCCCTTAACTCGAGGAGGAGTACACAGAGGAGGAGGAGGAGGAAGATGAAGACGGCTGAGGCGTTTGGAAGGACACCTGTCCCCCCGCGCGGCCCGCACCGGCCCAGCCCAGTGGAGTAGTCATGCTTTGGCAGCCAGTGCTGGTGAGAGGAGAACGGATAATTACAAACTGCAGGGAGCTCGGGGGAGCAACCTGTTCCTCCGCTCTCCTCCAACTGCTTCTTGCAGCCAAGCACCACCTCCCCACCCCAGCCCTACCCCACACTGCCCCTCTCCTCTTCCTAACCCCCCTGCACCCCCCACACCTCCACCACACAATCTCGCTGAGAGTCTGGCAATCGTGCCTCATAATCATAAGCTCCCCGTACAAAGAGAGACCGCCTGCCCCGCGGCCCCCGGGCTGTGGAAGGCAGTTGCTCCCAGCGAATGGGAACGGGCGGTTCTGATTTGGGACACTTTGTTCATACGGTGCAAACTGCAGCACCGTTCACGCATGACGTACTGGACCCGGAAGCCGGGAGAGTGGACCGCTTTCATTCCAGATCAGTCGAAGTCGGCAAACGTAATAAAATGTAGTGAGGCGTGACCAGTGTTTGCCGTGCTAATGTTTGCACGATGTGATGCAAAGCAATAAAAACCGTGTCTCGGAACCTTCCAGATAAAACTGCTCTGCAGTCAGAGGAGCTTAATAATAAAAACTGCTTTGTTGTGCTAGATCTGCGTTTGTTTTTCCACTGGGAGGGTGGCAGGGTGAAGGGGGGCCGTACCGTTGAGGATGTCTTTGAGCTGTTTGAACCAGACCTCGCAGTGGTCTTCGCTCAGGTTGTTCAGGTGGACAACATGGTCTTTCAGCTTGGCACCTTTGCGCCTGCAAATGAAAAGCACGAGGCCCAGGAGAGTGCCGCCGCCCTGCTGGCCAGCGGAGCGTCTGCGCTTTACCTTCACCGCAAATACGTCCTTCATGTCCACAAAGTCCCCCTGGGCCTTCAACATGGACCCTCCTGTAAATACACACACACACACACACACACACAGCAGAAATGTCACATTTCACAAAGAGTGCTGTTACACAAATATACACACAGAGCACAGCCAGGACACTGCCAAGTCGTGAAAGAACAGATTGCTAACATAATGCTAACATAAGGTTCATGTGTGTCAAATGCATATACCTGCGTGTCTGGGCAACATGTGTTCAGTTCTCCTGTCGCTAAACTTTTTTTCCGTTGTATTTTCTTCACAACAGCTCACATCGTCCGATTGTGTTTTTTTATTGTCGTCAGGCAACTGAATTTCTGTTGTTCTGTTCCCTTCTTTATTCCTCTGGGGGTAAAATTAAACTGCTCATTTAATCTAGATCTCTACAGGACAGTCTATACATGTTTGATCATTAAGAGCAATGAAGCTCAAAACAAGCTGTAATACACAGCACGCTCACCAGGAATGATAGCAGATACACCACACACTTCGACGTGAAGTTACTTTAATAGCAGCATTTCTGCAGGGTATTGAAAAGTCTGTAAGTTCTCCCTCTACACCAGTATATTCAGTGATATGAGGACATTCTGTACAGTGTAAGTCCTGCTGTAAATGATTACCAGCAGACAAACATCAGTTAAACAGGTGAGATCTGTGCGGCCACTTCCAGAATGGTGTTTGCTCAGTAACCTGCTCCGGTCAGTCTCGCTTGTTCTCCCTGGGTCTCCCTTCTTCTCGCTCACGCTCTCTTCCCATCTCTCTTTATTTTTCTTGCTCTTTCTCCTGTCATCGTCTTCTGTCTCCTGTCATCATGCTCTCTCTCTTCTTTCTCTCTCCTCTTTCTCCTTACGCTGTACTTCTAGTTTCCCCTATAGTATTTGTTTGGTCTCTTGTGTCTTCACCAGGCCGCACGTCTGTGTTTCAGAACATTAACTAACCTCTCGCGCTGCTACACAGGACACCTGCCACCATCTGCCTCCGTGAGCCTCTCTGCAAACACTCACTCCATTTCTGCAACTTCTCTCCTCAGACTCAACTTAATTACTGAGAATAAGATAATATCTCTCCTGAGGGGCTTCTCCTACGGGCCCGAGCAAACGCTGAGCCGTCCCGTGCTGTTAATAGCCATGTACAGGAAGCAGGGCTGCACGAGAGGGAGGATGGGGAAGGTGTAGGGAGGGTAGAGGGGAATTTGGGACAGGTCCCAAACAGGGGCCCCTCCCTTCCGCCACTACAGTGAGCCAGGACCCTGTCTGAATCAATCCTGGCACAGCTGTCTGATGTGGCGCATAAACCGGATTAGATTGCGACTTATCTGCTTGATGCTAATTGTGTTGCAGCTTCTGCACATGTTTATTTTTCCCCGTTATGCTGCTGTTCTGGATGGTTCCAGACCCTGTGAATGCCCCTTCCACGGGCCCTGCTGGGTGGAGACGTTCCCGCCCCTGTGAACGCCCCTCCCACGGGCCCCGCTGGGCGGAGACGTTCCAGACCCCGCCCCTGTGAACGCCCCTCCCACTGCCCCGCTGGGCGGAGACATTCCAGACCCCGCCCCTGTGAACGCCCCTCCCACTGCCCCGCTGGGCGGAGACGTTCCAGACCCCGCCCCTGTGAACGCCCATTCCACTGGCCTTCGTGCCACAGGGCTGCTGCAGGACCCTGACATCCTCACATGTCTGGACTAATCAGGGCCCCTGTTTACAGCAGCCAAATGTGTCTTTAATGGGCTGTAAACACACACAGGCAAGAAATAGGTGGAGATAATCTGCTGAAAATACAGCCACTTTGACCTTGTGTTTTGTGAGGATCTGTGAGTTTTTCTCAATACACAAATCTTTAACACTGTCTTCTTACTTCTTTCTCTCTTTTAGCAGATCTCTCTTTTAGTGGATCTCTTGGTAGATCTCTCCTTCTCTCTTAGTGGATCTCTCTCTCTCTCTCTCTCTCTCTCTCTCTCTCTCTGTCTGTCCCCTTTATTCAAGGACCTGCTCATTCTTGCTTATGCACACTTTTTTCTCCTCACCTCTATTGTCTTATAATCATAAGAGTCACTCTGCACTTCCATTATTAGTAATTTATTTTTAAGCAGCAGAATGATGCAACTTCCCCCAGCTGCAGAGCCAGGTAGCTGACCACAGGTAAAAAGATCCCCCCCCCCCCCATGGCCCCTGCTGATACAACTGCAACTTTGATATATAGACTATAAGTTTGTGCACATATGAAAGTGTGCGCGTCAGTAAAGTCTGTGTTTAAGGGGAAAAAAACATAATTTGAAGAATATTGCTGATCAGCATCCTGACTAAAGCGCTATTCACAACACTTCTGAGCCTGTGAAAGCCAAAGGTCAACAACTTCAGAGTTCTCTCTGTGACTGAAGCACTCTGTGAGCAGAATGTGGGGGAAGGACACTTCGTATGTGGAGGAGGAGGTAATGAGGCTTGGGAATCTGCCTTGTTGCATTAGTGGCCTCCGCGTATCGCGGTGCTGCTGTAGGCTCAGGACTGACACTCTATACGGGCTGGAAACAGAGGGAACAAGCAGAGCCTGAAGGACCTTGGTGATGGTGTCTGTGCTTCAGGCCACACAGGTTCACACATAAGAAGCGCCATATGCTGTGGGTCAGTGCTCTGAGAGGGCGGCAGAAGGCCAAATCAATATGGAACGTCTGCTAACACACTAGGTCGTATAACACGCGGCCTTCCCAAAGCTTGTCTCCATGGAGCCATGGGCACCAGAGATCTTATCTCTCTCAATAATGATAACGCACATCACTTTGGCCTGACTTCTATGCCATTAACGACTCATGTTCACACACACACACACACACACACACACACACACACACACACACACACACACACACACACACACACTCCTTCATTTTTTCAAAAGTTCTAGGTCCACCATTCTCTATAAATCATACCTCATACATCAATTCAATTAGGAGATATTCATATATAAGTAATAAGAAATTATTCTATAAATGATCAATTCTAAGATATTTTCAAATTTCTTATTTTTAATATTTTATCAGGAGTTTTCATGTGCAAAATTTGAGGTTATCAATATGTGATAGAAGACTTACCACATCAATATGCATCAAATCCACCAGCTCATAATAGCTTTGTAGTCATACACGTCTGTTGCGACAAACTCAGTTCTACAAAGTTACGCAGAAATTCACAAAATAAGAAAAAATAGAAATGAATGTGTGTGCGTGCGTGCGCGTATGTGTGTGTGTGTGTGTGTGTGTGTGTGTGTGTGTGTGTGTGTGTGTGTGTGTGTGTGTGTGTGTGTGTGTGTGTGTGTGTTAGTCTCCCCCCTCCAGTCTAATAGAGTGTCATCTTCCGGCGCACAGATGAGGTTGATTTCATCTGACGTGACGAGAGAAGCCCTTCATTTGAGGCACAGTACGACACGAGGAGATTAAATAAAATCGCGCGCTCTTCTAGAAAACTTTATTGCTTCCAGATGGGCACGAGCTTCCTCCCGTTGCAGCTCCCGCTCGGAAGAGACACGCGCGGGGGGAGCTGTCATGTCTTAATGTACGGACCAAAGGGATCAATCCCGCAACCCTAGTCAAGCCCAAACGTAATATTCACTGCTAGGCGTTCACAATATGAGCGTTTTGCAGAAGAAATAGCAAAGAATGATCTAATAGGATCCTGTTAACCTTAATGCGAATAAACACAACCTGACTGTGATTTTAAATAACCCTAATTTCTCTACGAATATTCCTAGTTTTACTACAATTCCAAATCCCGTTTCCGAATCACCACAAAGCCGTTTGATGGACGTTTGGTCGCGTGCATGGACGAACACAGCACGCGGTTGATTTAGTCTGGAACGCATGCTTTGTCTCTCTCTGTCCCGGCATCACGCGGTGCCTTCGCTCCAGAAACTCATACGGTGGCTGAAAAAGTGTCCGTGCGGGGGCCAGCGGCCGTGCCAGGACTGTGGGGCCCAAGTGTCCGTGCGGGGGCCAGCGGCCGTGCCAGGACTGTGGGGCCCCTCATTGCCCCCACGTGGAGCGAGGCCATGTGGTCCCCAGCACGCGCTCGAGGGGCATATTTTCCACCTGTGCCAGCAGAGGCCCCCTGTGCCCGTGCCCACGCACACACACCAAAACTCAAATATTTACATTTTTATATTGCCGTTTTCGAGTCCCCAGGACGCAAACAAAGAAGACGAACCGTCTGTTTGTTTCCTGCACGCAATTAGTCTGCAATACTGTCTGTCGCGCTCGCGAGGGTCGCGCGATCTGAACCCTCGCTGCGGAGGAGACTGTGTCTGCTGCGGAAGAGCAGGAAACATCTGATCGGCGTATGTAGTGTCGGTACTGGAGCGGCAGACTGCTGAGTGCGAACACGGGGAGGTCAAACACGAGCCTACTGTGAAAGACACGCCGCTATTGCATGTTATCTGTCAGAATAAAAAACTCCTTACACGTGCTCACTTAAACGTAGGGTCGTATGTTTTGTACATCAGATAATTATGCGAAGTACTGGATACGAATAATCTAACTTTTCTAAGTAATTAAATGTTTAATGTAAAACATAGAACTAAAAATATTAAAATGCTACTGTAAAAGACATGACTAGGACCAGCCTCTTTTATAAGTTTCAGTGTGGAAATAAAAAGCTGCTTCACAATGCACAAACTGCTGAGACACTTTTATTTCACATTTCAGCACAATACATTATGACTATTACCTTTTATAATTAGTAGCTGGCATAATATTATGAAGTTTTAAAATGCAGAGCGTAGAGTATTACACATTGCATTTTGATGGTGGAGTTGAGATGTAGGGACCATAGCCTGACAGTAGTGACTCATTAAAGCTGCTTTGTGTGACACTAGGCATCGCCTAACACACAAACCACCTGCTTCCTTTCTCTGCAAACACAGACTCTAACATGAATTCAGTTTGTGATGTTACCCAGAGAGAAATACCAAATAATCTGTCCTGTTAGGGAAATGAAAGAAACAGCTTTCACAGTACTGGTGGAACATGCAAAATGCTCCCATGAGAGAAAGATGAATGAGTCCAACGTGTCCAGCACAGTGCAGGGGGAATATGTCCTGACTGAAAAATGTCACTTTCACATTCTCTGTCACCCTCCCTCTCTCTCTCCACCCTCTCTCTCTATTTAAACCCCCATCCCTTTAATACCCTCTCTCCTCCCCTCTCTGTCTCTCTGGGCCCTATGAAATAGGATCACATAACCTTAGAGGTACAATTAGCCCCAGAAATCTGTGGCACGACCAGTGGGCCCAGGCACACGCAGCAGACGGGCCAAAGCTGCATCACAGGGGTCGACCAGAGTGTTCTGAGTTCCAGGAGGGGGAAAGAGATAAAGACAGGCAAAAAAAGACAAAAAAAGACCACAGCATGTGTTGACATGCAGTAGCCCAGCAGAGCTAGAGAAGCGCAGCTCCAACACCAACAGCCCAAAGGGAAAACCCACCAGACGTCCTCTGCTGAACGGCGGACAGTCAGAAGACCCGTCCCTGAAACAGGCATGAGCAGAAGATTCAAACAGCAGAGGCCCATAAAAGAACCAAGATGTTACATTCACCTTAACAGACTCGCTGTGAAACAATAAACAAATCTAAGTCCTCATCTCTTCTGTGCACCAACTATATCCATACACTTGCAGTAGGAAAAATCATATAAGGGCCAAAAATCATACACACACCCCCTTCACTCTGCATAGGATGCAGAACAAGTGTGTTTTACAAATACTGAATTCTGACACTTGCTATTACTTATATATGCTATTACTTATATATAGTGTATTTAGACACATGGGTATTGCTGCATGTAAGCTGTGGAGGGTGTGAGGAACACATATCTGTTCCAGTCAGATCATCTAACAGGGAGGTCCCACAGCCCCACTCTTACTGGACACTCTGATCAGTTTACGTGGCTAACTGAACAATCCCTCGTCCTGAAATGCCCCTCAAACGGTAAATGGCAGAAGTCCAAACCATCAACATTCATTGCAAAAGTTGATAGAAACTATTAAGTGTGCAAGTCGAGGTTTTCCTCAAGGTTTTTTCTACATGAAAAAAAGATAATTAGAAGACAGAATTAACTATCATGGATGCTAAACTAACTGTAATTTATCTACAGAGATAGTGGCCAGAGTAACAAACACACACACACACACACACACACACACACACACACACACACACACACACACACACACACACACACACACACACACACACACACACACAAATACATGGAGCACAGAAAGCATGAAATCTCCATCAACTCAGTATTCTGGAGGCGTGAGCTACAGGAGCAGATCAGAGCCCTCGTACATCCGGCGGGTGACCCGCAGTGGAGTGAAACCCAGCCAAGGCCAATGCTGAACACATCCAGAGTTCAAAAGGTCAGAGCCGGGAGCTCCCTCAGTGAGCACAAGCCTCCCGCTGGGGCCAGTCTGCTGGGTGCCAAGCGCCGGATCAGTCTGGCGGATCAGTCTGGCTCTTCCCGGTGCCCACGTCTCCGACCCGCTCGCCAGTGCCTCCCGAGCTTCCGCTCGGACAGACCTCGGGGCAGCAGCATGATCTCACGCGTCTGCATTTCCCACATGCAGACCAGCACCTCAGCACACGCCACCAGGGCCACGTAGATTGAAAGATCCATTTACAATGGGGATTTGGGCATGACAGCCACAGCACCTGGGTCTGTCCTTTAGCTCCTGACCACAATGACCCAGTGATCGATCGATCGATCGATCTATCTATCTATCTATCTATCTATCTATCTATCTATCTATCTATCTATCTATCTATCTATCTATCTATCTATATACTGAAACACATAACATGTGACACTGCAATCAACTTTAATACTATAATTCATGATTGTATGATCTATGTTCAGTCTATGTTCATGATCTATGTTCAGATTCAAGGCCGGTATTATCTCCTGTTCTTGGGCGTGAGCGAATCAGTGCATCACCAGAGAAGCCCAGAATATCAGCGTCTTGCAGCGACTTTCTGCCTCTTCTGTGGGAGCATTTGGTAAAGGCCACTGCTAGTGATTAGATGAATGCTTTCTGTGTAATTAGAGTGCTGGCATAATGACATTATGAAAACTGTTCTAGGCTCAGAGGTGAAGTGGAGAACATCCCTCTCTTCTCTCCCACTCTCTTCTCTTCTCCTCTCTTCTCTCCCCCTCTTCTCTCCCACTCTCTTCTCTTCTCCTCTTTTCTCTTCCCCTGCTGGAAGGGCCTTCAAAATTATGAAACTAAAGTAAAAAACCAAGTGTTTTCCCCTCTGCCCTGCTCAGAGAGTCAGAGAACACCATTTTTCTTCACGATCAATCAACATGTGTTCAACTCTACTGGGCATTCTTAAATTAAAACGAGAAGGTTTTCTCTAGCTGTCTGTTCAGAGATTACGAGTCTAGACTATAAACATGGTCTGATGAGCCCTGTTAAAATTCACAGTCTGTTTTAAAATCAAAAGCAACCAGTGACTGCGGGTGGTACCATCCAAGACACATTCCAAGCTATTTCTAAGTGGGTCCCAAAAACGTGCGGTTTTAATAAACACAGATGCTTGTCTTAAAAATTGATATTAATTACAGTAATATACTCAGTGCCAAATGAGCATTTGCATATTTGCAAATGTGCAAAAGACCCTAAACAAAGAGGAACTATACAGTGAGACACAAAGGACAAAATAAGTCATATGTTTATTTACACAGTGCAGTGATGCAGATGGTAGTTTTGAGTATCATTTACTTGGACATTTGCTAAGTGTCCACAAGACTGACAGATGCTCTACTTTAGGTGGCCACCACAATCAGACGGCATCTATTAGCAGCACATCTGTCACACATCACTACTTGGCAGTGCTGCCTTCTCCTGCCTTAACCAGGCTGAATCATCTGTGCTGTGTCAGTGCTTTATAATGTGCCCCATTATCAGGAATGTTACCCTAAGGTGACAAAAAGATGACATTATGATGCAAAGAACGTAGAGGTGTCTTAATGCAAAATCCACAGCATGAGGCTAGGTGAATATATGAGTATCTACTTGAACGCTCTAGGAATACAACTTTATATGCGTGTGTGAAGACAGAGAGAGAGAGAGAGAGAGAGAGAGAGAGAGAGAGAGAGAGAGAGAGAGAGAGAAAGAGAGAGAGGGGGGTGTGCTTGAAAGAGTGGCCCGGGAGACCGTGACAGCTTCAATGACACGGTTGGTCTACGGATCTAGCTTAATACTCTCAATTCTAAAGGCGGGTGATATGCCTTTCAGAAAAGCCTTTTCAATCTTTAAAAATGACATCTTCGTACCTGCGCCAGTTGGTCTTTTATTTCGCTTGCCATTTCCCTAGATGATGACGCAAAACCCGAGATTGAAATCTCCTAATTCAGGCAAGGCTGAGCACTGTTATTCAAAATACCGCGTAGCCTACTCCGCTTTTGTGAACGTCAATGGCTACGCGGTGCGTTTTGTGGCCGGATAATCGACTCAACTGTATAGCCCGGGTCATTTTAATGCACGGTCCTACTAGGCCGTCGGTCAGCAATCCGTGCAACCGACTCGTTGGACTAAGCACCGCGAAATCGTGGCCACGGAGCAAAGAAAAACATAGGCGGTCGCCAATTGTCATGGTAAGAAGGGAGACGTTGCGTGTCTCACCTGTAGGGGTCTCGGGCTGGATGCGTGTCCACGTTAAGCGCGTCGCCGTCAGGACCACGTCGTGGCTCTTCTTTCCTATTTTAAAGATTCCTCGGACAATCGGTTC
Source organism: Brachyhypopomus gauderio (assembly GCF_052324685.1). Lineage (NCBI taxonomy): Eukaryota > Metazoa > Chordata > Actinopteri > Gymnotiformes > Hypopomidae > Brachyhypopomus > Brachyhypopomus gauderio. The sequence goes on from NC_135214.1 coordinate 11,385,942, forward strand.
GTCTTCGCAGGTGATCTTCTCCTTATGCGACTGTGCCCTGTGAGCCGAAATGGCTTCGTCATTGCACAGTTGGGGGACTGAGATGGACGCTTTCTTGCGTTGTTTTTTATTTTTCTTGACACAGTTTCCTCTGGCTGGAGGAGACACCGGTTGCGTCTCGTGTAACTCCTCTTGACTGTCTGACCAAGATGTGAGATTCGTCGATTTCCGCGAAGCTTCAAACATTATTTTATCATCTATATCAGAGGGTTCTCGTCACAGTTCGACTTGGTGTATTAATTACGACGTTGGCGCGTTCCCGCTCGGCTGGCTGTTGCCTTGAGAAACTTCCTTCTCGCTATGTCCGGAGTCCTTCAGCGGTGCGCGTAACCGCCAAGTATCCCTCCCGGCGGTCACGCGCTGCACTTTTTTTCTACTGCCATACTCTAGAGAACAAACTTTAGTAAAAAAAAAAAGAAAGAAAAGAAAAAAAGAACTTTCGTACGTATTTAGTACAATGCGGTAGAAACCTTAAAGTATAGACAGTGTTTTAATCTCAGTACAAAATTATTAAGTTAACTACATTAGCTTTAGTAATAAAATACTGTTGGTTAATTTGGTGATATGTATAATGCCAAGTCCAAGCTACTTTGACGTTAATAAAGGCCACAAACGGTCTTGAAGCAAAGTTTGATATACTTTTATATTGGACCGATTAACTCTCCTAAACAAATTAACCTGGTGCATATAAATTGTATGCTACTGCCGCTAATGACAGCACCTTGGACAGCTCCTAAACACGAACGTTTTTGGGAATGGTTTTACTTGCTATAAATTACACACCCCTCTATTAACTAGATTTGCGTGTCCTCTTAATAGCTTATCATTTTGTATTAAATTTCATTATTATTTACCATAGGCAACATTAAACCTAGCCCAACCATAGACAACATTAAATACATTTCTTGAACAATACTCTGGAGGAAAGGATTCTTTCTTAAATGTTCCACATAAATGGCTTTATGGGATTAGTAATGGGGTAGTGTGATCTGGAGCTGGAACAGTTTTGGTGTTTAAACTCACACGTTTACTTTGGACATACAGTCCAGCACCCACTCGCACGTTTACTTTGTTAACAAATATGTGCGATTAGTTGAATTAATTTGTACATTTTATATTATACTCTGTAAATTTATGACTGATAAGAACACAATAATTTCATGAGAATAAAAATGTTTTCTCCTAAAAGAAATACCCCTTTAATTATTCAGTGATTGTTTTAAAAATTGCACAGTGATTAATTACCCCCCCCCCCCCTAAAGGTTTCAATATTCGATTTTTTCATAGTCTTAGACACAGAGTTTAATTTAATCAAATTCAATTCTGTGTTTAGAGAAGGTTTATTGTCAGTTAGGTTATTGGATTAAACTCTAATCAGATTGTTGAGATCGTATTTTTGCGTGGGTGGTAGGTACTAACAATTCCGCAGTCTATTCTCAACGCTGTTCCAACACAAACCAGCAAAAATAGCTTATTTTTTAGCGCTGGTGGTTGGCTCGTGGTGTTCTCCCTAATGACAGCAGTATTGGGTTGTGCAGTGAGTGTCCATGCATAAAAAAGATCATTTTCATAAATTAAAACCTCCCCTGCAGTAGTAACATCTGTGACACACCCATTTTGCATAAATGACGGTGGCACGTGAGTGCCTACTGACTGGGATGAACAGTGTCTTGGACAAAATTAATTAATTAATTAACAACAACAAAAACTAATGGGTGTGTACTATTTGCTGCTTAAACCCGTTGTATACATGTAGTTTCTCACTGTAGTTTCCTCCAGCTGCTGACAGTAAAAGTTGGAGTGATTCAAATTAAAGACGTTCCTCTACATCTCAACCTTGTGTTCCGTGGTCCATCGTGGCCCGAATGCCATTCTCTGTCTTTTGTTAGAAAAACAATCGTTTGAAGCTAATTAAAAATGGACGCCGTGACTTTCTGTGAGTTCAGTGAAGATGTGTGGGTTTGCCTTCTAAAACAACGTTCATTTTAGCCACGGGTGACAAACATCCTACCAACTATTCACTCAGGTAGTTCATATGAAATGCAGTGAACCTGATTCCGTAAGTCAGTTTGAATGAATGTATAATCAGGAAACATACTTTTCTGATTTCCCACGAACTGAGATTTGAAGATTTGAGATTACGGTATTGTATTTTGAAAACACCCCGTGCGCATTATTTTCTGAACACCTCTAAGCGCAATATGAAGCAAAAGGACAGGTCAAACCTTTACAAATAGTCAAACCTGTCCATGGCAATAACAACAATTTATAAAATTAATTTAAAATAAAAGAGAACAACAGTACTCCTCCATTATATAACCTGCCATTGTTTTACGCATTGGACGTAATTTAGATTCTCCATATGGACGCACAGAACGAGTGTGTATTCCAGCTCTATCACTTTATTCACAAATGACGTCGTTTCCCCATGAGATATCATCAGCAACACATCGGAGAAAATAACGCCAAACTGTTCCGCATGGTTTGGTACAGTAGCTGTGTACTCAGTACAGACCGAACCAATCACACGTTTCTTGTTTGTTGCAAACACAAAGTCGAATTTACTTTATGTATAAACAATTAATGCATACCGTGTGATATTGTTTAAATCGAGAAGAGGAGGGATAAAAACAGAGGGGCAAACCTAATGTGAAATTGGCGTGTCGAGTTGAGCGGCTAAGACATGAATAATATGAACAAAGTGATAAAGTTCATTGTTTATTTTCATTTTTAAAGACAGGTTCCTGAACTTCTTTTACAGGGTGCAATTTTCAGGTGATAGTCGAGCTTTATATATACAACATCAACACTTTTCTAACACCAAATCTTTCCCAACACTCAAACAGTTGTATATTGTCCATGATTCAAATGATATATCATTATTGGGTATTTAGAAAACCATAGATCTGGGGAGTTAAATGATCGGATTTGTGCAATTTTGCATTCTTTTACAGTATATGATTACTAAGGCAACGTAACAGATTCGAAATCACGTGCCTGCTGTTTACGCCTCTTTATTACTAGAATGACTATTAATTCATGTAAACGACATAATTACGTTTTTATAAAACGTTGAAGTGTGGCTGCATGGTATGACGCGGGATTTCGACATTATAAAAATTAACAATTCTATACAAAATCACAACAAAATAATTCAGTATGGGATAGATAAGTAGTAAAATGTAGCAGGTTGAAAAATATAGCAATCTCTATTAATTTCTATAATTGGCCCAGTATTGATTAAAAATTGCATAGTTTCCAAATTATTGCTTGTGATTTTGTAACATGGATAATTAACACATTCTGAATAAGGTCACACCGAATCCACCTGTGACCACAATGCACAGTAGAAGCGCTATAGAATACAATACATAAGGTGAATGAGAATATGCATTCTCTTTTCTCCTAAAGGCAGTACCGACAATAAATACATACATAAGATTAAGCATATAATGCGTGGTTGCTTTTTCGCCTTGGCGATAACAGAATACCATGACACGCACGAAATCGAATAGTCTCTACGAATGTTCACCAGGAATTCACGAATCGTGGAATATCGCATTAAGTTGAGCGTTCATGACACGCTCGTGATGAGAGTGGCCATCGTACGACATAATGTTTTCCATCGGTAAATCACAGCGCTGTGTGGAGCCCGCGTACGCAGAGGCGTGTCCCTGTGGTCCTGCCAGACCCGCTGTCTGGTAGTGCATGGTGAAGGCGTAGTTCTTTTCGAACTCCGAAGAAGGCTCGTGTTTGAAGGAAAAGTTTCCGTTCACGCTCAGCGGTGGGCTAAGGGGCCCGTCAAATGAGGGACTCGTGCAGTCTGTTAGCGCAGTTTCGAAAAACGGTTCCAACGCGCTTCCATACGCGTGCGGCTTGACGTGGAAGATGTGGGAGCTGTCCATTGTACCATAAGGGGGGCTCGGGAGCCCGGGCGTTTGGTACGAGTACGGATGCGCGGAGAAGGAAGCACTTGCCGTTTGCATATGAGGAGGCATCTCCTGGCTCTGCTCCGGAAGGAAAGTTCTCGGGTTCAGCTGGAGACATCCCGCAACCAAATTTGTCGTGGGTTGTGACAAACCTTTGCATAAGGCCTGCACAAAAGACATCAAATCCGGACTTTTGCCCGATCTCAAGATCTCAGATAGAGCCCAGATGTAATTTTTGGCCAAGCGAAGCGTTTCGATTTTCGAGAGCTTCTGCGTTTTGGAGTAACATGGCACAACTTTACGCAAGCTCTCGAGCGCATCATTGAGCCCGTGCATACGGTTCCTTTCCCGCGCGTTTGCCTTCATGCGCCTCAGTTTGAACCTCTGCATGCGCGCTTTTGTCATTTTCTTCTTTTTTGGTCCGCGTCTTTTCGGCTTGGTGTCATCGCCCTCTTCCTCTTCTTCCTCTTCCTCCTCGTCCTCCTCCTCGTCCTCAAGTCTGTTGAGAGCTTCGTCGTCGTTCTCCGTCTCCTTTCGCATCGCCTCGTGCACACTGTTCTTCTTATCGACGTCGCGCTCGTCCTGTGAACTGTGGCACTCGTCGGTCCAGTTGGAGTTTTCCTGAGTGTCGAGCATCATGTTTTCCTCCGTGTAAGACTTCGTCATGATTTAACTGCGGAGACGAAACGACACCTGTGAGTGAAACGCCCAAGTCAGGCGTGCGTTCTGAAGCCTGCGTGCATGTTTCATAACAGAACTCGACCGAAGCGTGTTTTATACTTTACCTCTCCGCTAATCCTCACACAGATGACCTGTAGATGAGTCCTATATAACTGCTTATTTCCTGCGATGCCTTTATGCAACCCTACCATTACAACCTAAGGAGATAAACTCCTCTCTGCACGTTCAGAAAAAAGCATGACCAGGAAGACAAGTGAACATTTGGACTACGGTTCTTACATACTTACAATAATTAAAATATTATTATACTATATAGTACTATAAAATATACATGCTTGCATACTTAAAATATTATTATAATATATTTCTATAGTGTAATACAATTATAGCAGCTGAAAGAGGACCTGACATTCATTCTGTGCGTTCTTCCAGAAAGTGAAAAGAACCACTTTAAATGTAATTTCAGTAATGTAGTGTAACAATAATGAGAAGTTACTCTATTGATGTTTCACATTGTGCTCACCAAAATCTTTATTTCTTTTGTTTTTTTTTTTAGGTAACAGCTCCATACATTCATTATATATAAAGATTACAGGTGTTTCAATTTGCAGAATAAAGTGAATAATTTATGCATGTCAGATGCGTCTGCTTTATAAATGCCAAAGCACAAATTACCATGTTTGTCCACATTTGATTAAGGATGCTTTTTTGTATAAGAATCGGAAATGATAAATACCTGTTTGTTGTTCAGTGTCGCGTTATGGTAGTTTCATGCCCTCCGTGATGTTTGAGATCCTGCAGATGACACTGTGGCGGCGCTAACGGGGATGCTCCGGTTATATAGCGGAGCTGTTGACGCTGGAAGATGCGCGTGTGAGTCTACGGCTGACTCCTCTACTCCAGCACCAATGACTGGCGGCAGGCCCCGCCTCTTTTTCCTCGGCACGCGCCATATGGCCAACTACGTCAGGAAAACGGCCCCAAGCGTCACGTGATATCTTCCATTTGTATTCGCCAGAGCTCCGTATTCCGTCCCTTTGTGGCCGAAAGAAAGTGGCCATCTGTCGCCAGTTAGAGACTCCGCGGACCTGTTTGTACCCGCAGGATGAATTAACCCTTTCAAGCGCGAGACACGTTCAATCACGGCCATCTCTCTCACCCCGTCCCACCGCGCGCACGTGTTTCCCCACTTTATGAGGACAATCCTTAACGAGTAATCATAAATTAGATCTCATAATCACTGAAGAGGGGTTCTCTCTAATCATCACTGGAAGTAGGTTAGACTATTGGCGTCTCGGAGAAACGTTATTCAGATCGAAAAGCTTTAAACTAAATACCAGAGACCAATAAACACCAATTGCACAATGACAACAACAACAATAATAATAATACGAGGAAGAAGAATGTATTTAATATTATCGAACTGTTATTTTCCCAAGTAGTCTTAAAAACAGGACATGCACTTTAGTCAAAATTATTTTGTACGAAGAGCTGAGTTTGGAATTTGTTAGCTGTTGGTCGAACACGTCTGCTCCTGTCGCGTCCGTCTTGTACTCCAGCGAGTTATTGATTACAAATACTAATACTAGTGTGGCCCCAGACCCCAGTAAAGACTAATAATGGAGTGTGGCCCCAGACCCCAGTAAACACTAATAGTGGAGTGTGGCCCCAGACCCCAGTAAACACTAATAGTGGAGTGTGGCCCCAGACCCCAGTAAACACTAATAATGGAGTGTGGCCCCAGACCACAGTAAATACTAATAGTGGAGTGTGGCCCCAGACCCCAGTAAAGACTAATAATGGAGTGTGGCCCCAGACCCCAGTAAACACTAATAATGGAGTGTGGCCCCAGACCCCAGTAAACACTAATAGTGGAGTGTGGCCCCAGACCCCAGTAAACACTAATAGTGGAGTGTGGCCCCAGACCCCAGTAAAGACTAATAGTGGAGTGTGGCCCCAGACCCCAGTAAAGACTAATAGTGGAGTGTGGTCCCAGACCCCAGTAAACACTAATAATGGAGTGTGGCCCCAGACCCCAGTAAAGACTAATAGTGGAGTGTGGCCCCAGACCCCAGTAAACAATAACAATGGAGTGTGGCCCCAGACCCCAGTAAAGACTAATAATGGAGTGTGGCCCCAGACCCCAGTAAACAATAACAATGGAGTGTGGCCCCAGACCCCAGTAAAGACTAATAATGGAGTGTGGCCCCAGACCCCAGTAAAGACTAATAATGGAGTGTGGCCCCAGACCCCAGTAAAGACTAATAATGGAGTGTGGCCCCAGACCCCAGTAAACACTAATAATGGAGTGTGGCCCCAGACCCCAGTAAAGACTAATAATGGAGTGTGGCCCCAGACCCCAGTAAACACTAATAATGGAGTGTGGCCCCAGACCCCAGTAAATACTAATAGTGGAGTGTGGCCCCAGACCCCAGTAAACACTAATAATGGAGTGTGGCCCCAGACCCCAGTAAATACTAATAGTGGAGTGTGGCCCCAGACCCCAGTAAATACTAATAGTGGAGTGTGGCCCCAGACCCCAGTAAACACTAATAGTGGAGTGTGGCCCCAGACCCCAGTAAACACTAATAGTGGAGTGTGGCCCCAGACCCCAGTAAACAATAACAATGGAGTGTGGCCCCAGACCACAGTAAATACTAATAGTGGAGTGTGGCCCCAGACCCCAGTAAACACTAATAGTGGAGTGTGGCCCCAGACCACAGTAAATACTAATAGTGGAGTGTGGCCCCAGACCCCAGACCCCAGTGATGAGTCCCGCTTCTCAAACCTCTGGTCGGCACGCGAGTTGCACGCGCGCTAACAAAAGCCTGTTTCACGGCTCACTAACCTGATCCAACGTTCAAAATCTGCTGTTTTCTATTCAGTTTAATATAATCCCCCAAAAATCGACATGACCGTTGAACAGATAGTGAGAGGAATGCCAGACAATAGTTGTAATAAGACCCAAACGAAGCGATAACTCGATGTTTTTTTTTCTAGCGGAATGTTTCCAAAGTTGAATGTAGTAAACCCACGAGCTAAATAAAAGCGTGAGCTACTGCAGAGATTATTTAATATTAAAACGAAGACATCTGTTGTCATAAGGACCGCCAAGACTCAAACTAGATTGACATTGATATGTGATATAGCCTATGCAAGCGGGCTGTGCCCCTATTAAATTCGGTCCAATATCCCCCTTTTTTAAATCAACTTTTAAAATGGAAATTTTGGTAGATTAAAAGCCAAATCAAATGTAGTAATCGGCACAATAATCCTTAACAAATGGTTTGGTTTGAATAATTTCAGTAGGCCTATTGTGGTTGTTTTTGGTCTAAATCCTAAATGTGGAACCCGGACAAGGACTGAACAGTTAAAACATTTTATTTGATAATGACAATTTTCTACAATTTTATAATAATTTTTTCCTTGGTAATTTATCTATCTGACTATCTGTTAATGATCGGTCGCAAAACTTTGGTGTGAGGCGATTAGGCGACTAGGTAACTGTGCCGTAGCCTGTTGGCGTGCAGGCTCGCGACTTCAAAGTGCAGAACGGCTAATCTTTTTAATGAAGATGGACAAGTCACGTTGGTCAAAGGTTCGCTACTGGAGGAGAGGGATCTGTCTGTTTGCTTGGCGGTATCTCTTCGTTGCCATGTAAACTGAGCTATGTGGGAAGGTTGGTTTCAGCACCAGCGACAGCAGCTCTAGCAGAACTGGACACAGACCGAGGATCTAAAGCGCCTGTAATGAACATTGCTGAAAACATTCAATTTCGAGTTAGAATTCCGTATATGAAGTTCAGAATAATGTGTAGTACAATAATATGCTATTATATTAAATATGCTAAAATAATAAAAATACTCACAGTACTTATCTGTCTTCTTCTATCACACACACACACACACACACACACACACACACACACACACACACACACACACACACACACACACGAGGGGAATGATTTTGACCTAACAGGAAAATCACGAGATTTTTAATCGTCTGAGCAGTTTGATGAATCCTCAATGTACAGTAAAATTCTTAAATGGATGAATTGCTATATCATAGTCATCTCATGGAACCGGCTACAGCAAAAGCCTCGAAATGCTACATTTAACGCCTCATGGACTCTAGCATAAATAATTTGCCTAATTTCTTAACTAGAGTATGCTAAAAACACATTCCGATGAGATTTTAAAAGACGAGATACACTTCTCCTCTGCTGTGGTTCATAAGCCTTCTCCCTTGACAGGCTCTCTTCCTCCAAACGGATGTCTCTCCGCTTCAATAGCCCGCCCGATTACACGGAATCGACTCCCCATTTCACTGCTTTTCTCATTGCTCTAATTGCGTATGCAAAAATGCAGATTTGTATTAATTAGTTACACCGTTGATTAGTTCTTTGGTATTTTGGCGCAATAAATCATGCCGCGGAGCCGCTGCGCAGACGCTCATTTTGGCTCGCGACCCATCTGCGGCTCCGCGCTGAAGGCGCTTCCCTCGTTAAAGGCCGTGCTGCAGCACACGCGCCATTCTAATGCAGGTAAGGGCACCTGCTGCGCGCGGCCCCTCACGGCAGGCACGCGGCGGCTCGCTAATGATGATGATTCCATTCTGACCGGGGCATAGGTTTTGCATATAAAATGCACATTAATAGTAATCCAGGATCTATTTAGCAATTTCTGAAATAATTCACAAGCTTAATAAAATAAAAGAAACATGATGAGCATCTTGTACCTCTTCTAAATAACGATGTATATTAAGTCGTAGTTTAACACTCATTCTACGGACATATAAAAGGTGGTAAAGGCAGTACATAAACGTGTGTAGCACATACCTATCTGTATTGAATTAAAAGTATGTGCATGAAACACGCGACGTATTTCAGGATCCAGCAGCGATTTAATGATAAAAAGGAATAAAAAGAATTGCTCGGGGATATCTCAAAAGCTTGACATAATTTTGCTAATGTTAATTTGCCTTAGTTAACAGACGCTATTATATCCCAACCCGCGTATTAACAGTGACCAGAATGTCCCAAAAAGCCGCATTATGTTTCTGGATAACAAACGGCGCCTGTAACCCGTCGGTCGGTTCATTTCGTCTAATAATTTTGTAATTGAATGAGGCGACACCTTGTGGTTTATTTTAGATTAGCTATTAATATAAATGTTAGGAGAATAACCAACAATTACAAATTTTAAATTACAGGTGTCATCAAATAGGTATATATATATAAATAATTATATATATATATATATATATATATATATATATATATATATATATATATATATATATATAATTTGTAATATAATTGCAATTTATATTACATAATCATAGAATTGTGATGGTGGTGTATGATTTAATATAAGGACTTTCATGAAAATGATGGAATTATGTGCTACAGTTTCATAAGCAAATTCTGGAAATCTTTATTAGTAGGCCTAAATGTACAACCACAGTGAAGTGAAATTATTGATTTCTCATTCATAGATTTTAGCTCATGCAGTATTTGTATCTAGAAACACTAGAAGGCAACCATGTGATCCATACGATCCATGTGATCACAACTGTGTGTTTATGCTTTCAGTTCACTATTGACTTGCACAGAATACAACCATATAAACCAGAAAAAACAGAAAAACCAGATAACCATATTTTCCATATTAAAGGATTGTTAAGTATTCATTGTTACCTAATCTAATTCAATAACCCACTGAGGAATATAAGAGGGAATAAGTTGTGGGTGAGTCCTGTATGGATTGCATCTGGATTTAGAAAGTGGTGCTGTACACAGTCCTGTGAACCTTAGAGACACACAGCTTCACTAATGCGACAGGCCATCCATAAATCAAACCATTCGGCACGGTGAATTAATGAGTGCATACACACTATAACTCAGCCCATCTGCTTTACTGCAAACCAACAATTGTAATTAAAAAGCCCCTGGGAAATGGCCCCAATTTGGATCTAATTTTGGCAAATAAAAACCATTACAGTTAACTCTGTACTACCTCAGTAGGTGGCATTAGAAATATAAGATAGTGGATTTCCATGGACAGGTTGTTTATATTTTCAAGATCTTGCTTGTTAATTTAGAGCATAATTAAACATTTGGCAACACAGACCACGCTAGTCATATTCTAGGATTCCACCCCAAGAACCTGACCCACGAACCTGACCCACGAACCTAACTCAAGAACCTGACCCACAAACCTGACCCACGAACCTGACCAAGGACCTAACCGACGAACCTGACCCAAGCCATGCTCTCTTTAGACTGCTACAGTCCAATGCTACCACAGTACCTGACCATCTCAAAGCCATGACATTGTCATGCACATGTTAAAACAACACATAACTGTATCAACAGTAGAAATGTGAGCAACGTACACACAATAAAGATTGAAGAAATAAGAAATATGGGACCAAGAAGTCATGATACCATAGTACAGTGTATTTAAAACAGTGCAGCCATCATTGTGTCTTGCAGAAGCTTTAACTCACACAATAATATTACAACCAGTATATTCAACTGCCTCATTATTATTGCTTTATGGACAAAAGACTGTGTCTCTGGAGGTGGATGTTAACAACCCAAAGGGGAGGTTACAGGGAGAAACACCAGCTCTCACGTCTGCTGTGATCCAGTCTGCTGTGGTCCAGTCTGCTGTGATCCAGTCTGCTGTGGTCCAGTCTGCTGTGATCCAGTCTGCTCCGATCCAGTCTGCTCCGATCCAGTCTGCTGTGATCCAGTCTGCTCTGATCCAGTCTGCTGTGGTCCAGTCTGCTGTTCCGGGGCTATGGGGAATATTCTGGCCCTCACCCTGCATGTCCAGCTCAACAGGCAGGGATGGTTGTGCTTTTATGCCTATGAATGAGTAGTTTATTTAACAAATGAATGAAAAATTTGTTCATCCAGGACATCCCTGGTGTGTTTTGGGCTTCGGCCTCTGTGGTGGATTCCAGGTATAGGAGTCCTCAGGCAGCTGGGGAAAGTGACTCAAATGAAATGAATTAACTTTCTTCACAGATTTTCAGCTGATAAAACCGAAGGTGCTTAAGGTGACTATTTCTTCCAAAAAAGAAACAGTAAAACAATAAATAATAACGATGATATTTCTATAATTAGCTTGTATGGAGAGATATTTCAGATTTACAACAAATTAGCATTTTCATTGCAACAGACCCGATAAATACACAGTGCTATCGCAGGAAATTTTTTGTCATTACAAAATGATATAGGCTACCTTCTTTTAAAAATGTATCCGGTGCAGTTCACACCAATAGAAACCACAAGACTGCATTACGGTGCACAAAAATACACACAAATGTTTATTTATGCTAAAGAAAGAATATGGCCTTTATACACGGACGTAATTTTGGGGGGGGGACGGGGGGGACATGTCCCCCCCACTTTTTCAAAAGCCGGCTTTGGTCCCCCCCAGTTTTTACGGTTAAAACCAAATATTTAAATAGCGACAAATCCATGTCCCCCCACTTTTGAAATCAAAATTACGTCCATGCCATTATATATTGTCCGCTTTGGCTTTCAAAGCAAAGCAACTTTATTTCTATAACGCGTTTCATGCATACTGGCAATTTAAAGTGCTTTAGCTACACAAGAAAACAAGAAGCTTATTACGACCCGAGGTCTATCACCTTCACCCATGTCGCTGTGACACAAGCCTTTAACGCCTGTGCAGATCTTGCAGTGCACATTTATCTGTTGGCACTTGTGAATTCTCAGACAAGCAGAAGAAAACAGGAAGTTACACGCCAGGCTTATCCTCAAATTCATTTTTGCAAAATAAACATTTTGGGAGCAAAGAAAAAAAATCACCATATCAGTGTTCACGCCTTAATCTATTCTCCTGACTGCATGAATAAATCGAGGGCGTTTCGGCTGATTCCGACTTTCGGCTGGGTTTGGACTGAGCTCGTGAGCTTTAAACCCCCCCCCCCCACTGGACATTGTGGCACGGTTTGCGGCTCGGTCGAGGACGCTGCACGTGGAGGGCCCGGAGAGTGCACTGCACGTGCTCCTCCAGTAGGTTACAGTCCAGGCACACTTTTCAATGAGCTCGCGCGACAGACTCATCCTAGAGTCACGTGCGCGTTTTCCGGAAGAGGAAGCCCTGCAGGCCAGTTCACCAACTTTGGGAAAGTTTGGCAGATGCTACTGCGTATCTCGGACACGGTATCTACGCGCTTTACAAACACCAAGTCCTGCGTAAAATGGTAAGATAGCCGTTTCGGTTTGTTACCCCTGAACAATAGACTTTTCCTCCATTGTCTTTGTAAATCTGGGTAATAAATGGGATTTTTTGTGTTCTTGCGGTTAGGTAGGAGGTTATTATGGGCTCATTATTTGAATATCATTCCTTTCTGATCACGCTTTCAGGTATTCTGGACTGGTTTGTTTTGCCCTGGACTGCCGTTCCCTACATGTTAAACAAAAGTACATGTCTAAGTTTCTGTCTAGCATGTTCTGTGATGCCACTATCATGTTTTGTTTCCCAGTAGTCCCACTGCAGCTCTCTCAGCCCACGGAACCAAGCGGGTTTGCGAACACAAGAATAGTTTGGCCCGATCTGTTGAGCAGATTTCCGATTTGGCGCAAGCTCAGAGATAATCCGACGTTTAGATGTTTCTGGGTGTGAAATAGTCTAATGGATGACATGACTGTGGCTGATGGTAACGCGCACTTAGTCAAACTCTTATTCCCACAGACCTGTAGTGCATGAGAACATGATCCATCCAGCAAGTGTGTGAAGTGCAATTAAGTAGTGGTGTAACACTTCGTAAAAAGCTCAACTATATGGAGATGCTATGGTGGTTTTAACTTTTTTTGGTCAAGGAACAAGCAAACCTTTGACGATTTACAGGAAATGAGTATACGGACCATATCTGGAATTCTTTTCTAATTCCGCAGTTGGAGTTTTCCTCTAATATCCGATAGTCTGAACCTAAACGTGACATACGGGAATAATTCAGACCTGGCGGTAAAGTTATCCAGCATTAGGAATAACATAATGGTAGAGAATTTTTTCACAATTATTCTTGTGGGTAAACAACAAAATAGGTTGTGAAAGTGTTGCAGTCAGCGGGCTTGAAGCAGCGCACCACTTATTCTGCCCTTTCCCCAGCTGTCCTGGTAATCTGGTATAGGTCTGTTTTATTTCCAGCTCCTCTCCAGTGCTTCACCTGGAGTCTGACCGCCCCACCCTGCCCGGGGCGTTTGCATGGACACAGGTGTTGGGATTCACCCCTCTGCCTTACATCAGTGGCACGGTGTCATTCCTATTGCAGACTAAGATTGCTCACCAGTTCCTAAAAAGTACTTCACAAAGCCTGAAAAGAAGTTAATCGTTCAGGGTTATTTTAAGTACACTTATTTTGGAAACAATAGATTCCTCATTTTACTAATTGTAATTCATTGTACATTTGCTCCTGCATGTGACAGTCGGTGTAATGGATCTCAGTAGCATTCAGAGGCCAAATCTGTAGTTTACACCTATAATCTGTAGTTTACACCTATAGTATAAGGGTGGGGCTTCAGGCGACATCGTGAGGCATGTGTGGTGTTCGTGCAATGGAGCCGGAAATTGGGCTTTATTACCTGTTGCCTTGTGTGTTTGATCACTATGCACAAAGGAATAATAAACTGGTTGTTTAACTTTCACTCTACAGAGCATTTATGGTTTTATGTTGTCCTCTAAAAAAATTGATGAAATGTAAAAAGCAGTCCTGTCAAAACTGACGGGACTAAAATGTCTAGTCGTTTGAGTGGTTGAGCATTTCTAAACTGTGCAATGACTGGTACAAATGTATGTGTCCTAAATTTACTGTCCGTGAGTGAGTGTGTGAACGTGTGTTTCACCAATGTGGTTGGATCTGGGGTATATGATTTGCTACATTACAGCTTCGATGGTAAAAGTGAGTGTGAGAATAAGTGTCAACAGCTGAAATAAGATGTATTCATGTGGACATTGATGATTAAAAACCTCAAGTAATTTCTGAAGAAAGGGAAGATCTTTTAGGAGTTTAAGTGACCACACTGGGGAAGTACAACATGGATGACTGATGCTTCTGATCATGGCCGTTCAGTTACAGGAGAGTCTATAGTCTGAGTTTCAGGGCAGTGTGTGTTACCATAGCAGGAAGTGAGTTGTGGTGACCCTGTCCACAGGAAGTGAGGTTGGCAAGGAGCCTGCATGGCATCTGCATTTAGCTGGCCCAAAAGAGCTAGCACAGCTCGTCTCTCTCTGTGTCTCTCTCTGAGGAAGTTGACTGTGGCTGTAACTTGAGCAATAATAAAGCATCTTGGAATGCAGCTGTTTTTGCATCATCTCTGTCTGGAGCTTCTTTAACTGTAGTCCTTGATGGAAATAAGATTAGAGGCTTTTAGTAGGTAAAAAAAAACAATTAATAAATACAAATTAGAATAAAAGGTTGCCAGATATACAGTTTCTCATTAACAGATTGGTTTTCCTTTTTTGCTAGTAACTTCCGTCATTTGTGCTGTTTGAAGCAAACTATAGAGGAGCTAGATGCCTGGGTTAAATACAGTGTGATATTAAAGTGAAATGTATGCCCCTAAACTGCTTTATTGTTCAGTCGCTAAAATTGTTCAATTTACTTACTACATTTGACCAATCAAAAATGTTCCCAACATGACTTTTGGCATGTGAAAGACTTGTAAAAGAGGCCTTGTTTTCTTTTCTAGCCAAGAAACAAAATGGACGTGAAGGTCTGTGCGTGTCTTGGGTTTGCGAGTATTTTGAGATTTGCGAGTGTCCAGTCTGTTCCACATTGAGAACATTTGCTCTGGTGTCCACAGTGCTCAGTGATGGATTACACCAGGTAGAGATGGTGGAGTTTTCAGTTTGGGAATGTGACTAATCAACCTGGAAGTGAAAGGCAGCAACAAAATAAACATATCTGCTCTTAGCATCTGCATTTGGACGTGTGCCGTGGGGAACTTCTGTTTGAGAAATTACCCCACGGCACCTAAGAGAAGCCACAGAGATAGAGCAGTCTGTGTAGTCTTCAGATTCTTCACATGTTTCAGGCTGGTGGTGATGAGCAGTTTGAGTTCAGAATGTAGATGCTGCAGTCCAGATTCTGGTCTAGGCTGAAGCAGAACCCTCAGGAACTCTGGGACCTTGGGAGGTGCTGCTGCCTGGTGATTCCAAAAGTGCTTTTGCAGGTTGGGTCCTGTGGATTCTCCTGCATGTGTTTTCGTGGTCACATTCCTGGGACTTCCCTCTGAGCTTTCTATTATTGATATTCATCACATGGGTGTGTGTGTGTGTGTGTGTGTGTGTGTGTGTTGTTGTTCTATGAGAAACACATTGATCAAAGCACAGCTTTGCTTATCACCAAGGCATGCTGTGTCCACGTCTGTTTGTCCAGTCAAGCCCCACATTGCTTTGAGCATTTGATACTTTAGCTGTGAACAGAATGGACCAAAGCGTGCGTGCGCATGTGTGTGTGTGTGTTACCCTCAGTCCTGCTGCCATGTTCGCACCCTGCCTGTGCCGGATGGGTTTTTTCCCCCAGAATGCATTGCAGCAGGCTGACGCTCCAGGCGATGATGACCTTGTTGGGCTAATGATTAAACTGTGTTACTATAATGACTGTGCAGAACCCTGTGAGGAACACCTGCTGCTGACCAAACTGCTGTGCTCTGGGTCCAAAGAGGCACACCATGTGCATGTGCACACACGCACATAGCTCAGCACACACACACACACACACACACACACACACACACACACAGTCGTGCGTACAGAGCTTGGTACAAATAAACACACAGACTGAACTCTGTATAACTGCATGTTCCCACACACACACGCACAATGTTGTTTCCAAGTCTAAATGTGGTTCATCATTCCTGCTTCAATCTTGCTGCTCTTGCCTCTCGTGGTCTTCAAACAAAAACAATGCAGTTACTTTGCATTCTTCTACCAGCACACGTCCATGGTGTGGAGAGGACACGCCCGACCTGGGCTTCCTCGCTGAAGTGCTGCCCCGGTGTGTGAGATGAGTCCCTCTCGTTTGAGAACTGAGGCATTACTCTCTTGGGGTGCTGAGCACACATCATCCTTTTTTTCTGTGGACTCTTCTGCACAGTTCAGATGCTCAATATCGGCTCAATTCATAGCTTGTAAAACTCTTAATGGTGCGTGTGTGTGTGTGTGTGTGTGTGTGCGCACGATTGCTTCCTCTGCTGCATGCCCAGACTCTGTTCTCGGAGCAGTAATGTGCACTGAATGCAAAGTGAGCCACCCAGCCAAAGCACAAGGTGAGAAGCTACAGGCTTCACTTTGGGGTGACTAAAAGAGAGAACGTCAGAGTGCCAGTTTCTCAGGACCTCGGGACCTTTCAGGTGCCCCTTTACTTGTGTGCGTTTGCCTTCTGTTTTAATACACATGCCTGGCGGCTGGGTTCTCCAGAGCTTTGATTTACTGATCTGGGCCTTGGATGGTCTGTTCTGCTCTAGTGTTTCAATAACAGAATGATGAGTTCGTTCTGGTTCTCACCTCTGGTGAACTGACCCTCTGGAGCAAGTTGACATTTTTATGGGGTTTGGTGAAACTGTCCACATGTAAAATCAAAAGAATGAAGGTGAAGAACCTTTGGCACTCTGAGCCAACTCAAACCCAGTGAAGACTTCCTCCCCAGCTCTAACCCCCTTCCCCCCCTCTCCCGTTGTTCTGGACAGCCTGGGCTCTGAAACTGTCTGGATTTATTCTTGTTCAAGTGCCTTTTTCTTTTTTTCTTGTGTTTTTTTTTTTAAGTGCCTCTTTCTTCCTGAATAGAAACGGAAAAGGCGAAGGAAATGGTGGGATCCAACGCATTACCTAGAGTGCCTTTAGTGTAAGCACCGTGTCACAGCTCCCAAACAGACATCTGGCTCCAGCCATGGAGAGAGCATCCCGCTGGTAGAGTCCTTAATGGTCTCCTAAGTGACGGGACGTTTGAGGACTTCACCATGTGGCTTGACTCCTGCGTTCTTGCTTAGCTGTAGAAGAGTCTGCCTTCTTCTACAGACAAATTCTGCAAATCCTGTATGTGAATTTCCCTCACTTTTTCAGCCGTACAATGTCATTTCCTTTGTAGGTGTGGCCTGAGAAGGAGCAGGTGCTTCTTTCTATAATCCAAGTGTTTTTCTTGCTGTTGCAAACATGCTGCATTGTTTAGCATTGATAGTCATCATAATCATAATAAAAAAAAACCCATAAGTGCTATTTTTAGTGCTCTGGGATTCTGAAAAGGCCCCATAATTGAGCCCTGAGGGACTGGCGGGAGGGAGACAGGAAGAGACCTTCTCTTTCACTCCTACGTTCCCGAGCACCCAAACACGCTGCCTTTAACAATAACACAATGGAGGACTGTGCGTCAGTATGCCATGTCAGCTGATGGGCGAAGTCGTTCAGGTCTCTTATGATGCCAGGGTTAAAGGTCATTTAGGGTGGCTGCGCTCTGGGAATCGTGGTTCTGCTGCAGGAAGGGCTTCAAGTCTGAATTTGATCGGTCTTATCTTGTTAGGCTTGGAAAGGCTTCTGCTGCCGTAGCAACCTTTCAGCTTGTTAACTAGATAACATATCAAAGCTGGTTAAGATTCTTTTAGGTAAATAACATTTGTATGTTATGTGTTTGGTTTAGTATCTAGGCAATAAAAGAAATGGCACTATGAAGTTAATCTTGAATTAGGACGTTTTGTGATATCATGAGTGTTTGTTATATGCATGTATTTCTATTATATTAAATACTTCTAGTTGTGTTGTAGCCCCGGAGTTATTGACATCGTCGAGAATGTTGCTGTGCTTTTTAGGTGTGGAGTGTGGACACTCATAACCACTGGCCTGTTAACCCTGCCGTAAGATGCAGAAAATAGTTTTATCCTTATTTCTATAGAAATTAGGTGTTTGTGTGCATGTTGTGTGTGTGTGTGAGAGACTGTGTGAGACCGAGACCTGTGGGTCATGTGTTCTTTCTACATATGAGATTGGTGCCAGAACAGATCTTTCGTGATTGGTTTAGGCTAAACTAGGGGCTGTGTTTATTACTGACTGGAGCTGGCACATCTGGAGGCGCGAGGTGTGTGTGTGTGTGTGTGTGTGTGTGTGTGTGTGGGGGGGGGGGGGGGGGGGGGGGGGGGGGCAGACGTACAGACGTTTGTCACTCTCTCCCCACTTCATGTCCTCCTGTGCTGCTTTCCTGCTCTCCTAGGGCACCACAAGGAGCTCATGGTATGTTTCAGAACCGGCTGGATGCCACTGATAACCCAAGACTGTGTGAGTAAAATCACAGTAGAGCTTGGGGTGTTGGCAGATAGTGGTGATGGTGTGGTCTCACGCTCCGAGTCTCGTCTGCCCAGTGTGTATGCGTTGACACGTTTGTGAGTGTCACGTGATTGGTGCTGTTGGACCGGCCCAAGGCTCGTAGTGCCGCCTTTGTGTGCTGCATTACTCTCAACATGTGGGTCTTTTCATCTTAATGGACTCTGTGTTTAATGATTTTGGCTCTGAAGATTTGTGTGAGAGTTTGTGAGCACGCATGTTTGCTGTATATGCACATTTGTGCGTGTGGGGGTGGGTGTGAGTTAGTGCGTGAGTGTGTGCCTTTGTGTTTGAGAGAGTGATTGAATTGCCTTGGAATCTGAAACAATATCAGATCCTTCACGTCACAAAGTGAAAGGGAGCGGGAGCGTAACGGAGAAGAGGAGAGTGGAGCGTGTGTATTGGAGGAAGAACCACGACTGTAAGGGTGTTGGGTGCCTGTGTTCTGACTACGTCATGTAACTGATCTCCTGCTGTTACGTGTGTGCGTTCATATCTGCTGGTCGGCCAGCGTACCTAATATCTCATGTTGGTGCGCCAAACTCCCCCGCATGTGTAACCTTTCACCGAGCGTGTACGTCCGGCTGCCGTGGTGACTAGTATGGTGAACACACGTGAGGACATGAGGGCCTCTTGTGTGTTTGCACTAAAAGGCTGTACCTCAGGTTCTACACGCAAATGTGTGTGTGTGTGTCTGTCACTCTCTGTCTCTGTCTCTCTCTGTCTCTCCGTGTCTCTCTCTCTTTTAGCATGACGATGGATGAGCTCCTAAATGTGCCGGTGGGAGTGGGTCACGTTTAGTCGGGTCATGGGTGTGTGCTGCAGTGTGTTCACGCTGACGGTGTGCAGGACAAACTCTTATGTCAGGCTTCTGAAATATTTAGACGCAACACAGTGTTTTGCAGTGCGAGCTGTTAAAATGTTTTCCATCTGCTGTTGTGTCGAGTTCTGTTTCAGCACGAACACTCGAATGTGCGGAAGTGTGTCGGGCAGTCATGTCTCTGACTGAGCACGCAGGCCCAGCAGCGGCTGTCCCGGATGGAGAATATTTATCTTCAATTATCACAACCTCTTTGTGAGGTCTAATGAGACTTTGCTCATTAAATGATTTCACCATAAATTCATGCACCCTTGGTTAGTCTGTCCTTCTACTTATTTTGTGTGCAACTTTTTTACAACATTGTTAAATGTTTGTAAGTCATTCAGGCTGAGAGCGTCTGATAACAGCTGGGAATGTCAATGTAGTATGACTAGGGCCTTGGTGCAGTGACGCAAAACAAGAGTGACGGGGGTGGAGAAAGGAACCTTCATATTTAAGGAACAAGATACGGAAGTGACCGTCTGTTAACCTGAGCTAAACATTAATCAGCTGGAGCTGTAGTGCAGGCATGCAGGTCTCTGGAAGTAGGTCAGAGCTCCATCAGAGCTCCCTCAGAGCTCCCTCAGAGCTCCCTCAGAGCTCCCTCAGAG
Source organism: Brachyhypopomus gauderio (assembly GCF_052324685.1). Taxonomy (NCBI): domain Eukaryota; kingdom Metazoa; phylum Chordata; class Actinopteri; order Gymnotiformes; family Hypopomidae; genus Brachyhypopomus; species Brachyhypopomus gauderio. The sequence goes on from NC_135214.1 coordinate 11,406,418, forward strand.
CTCCCTCAGAGCTCCCTCAGAGCTCCCTCAGACTCCCTCCAAGGCCCTGCTCACCACACTGGGCCATTTTTCATTTTTCCAAGTGCTCTGTTTTTGCGGTTTCCTGCGTATCAGGACATGGTGACTCTGCAAAAGTGTGATGCTAATCACCCTGAGCACCTTCCACAGATAAGAGTCATGGAAACAAAGCCGCATTTTTTTGTTTGCTGCACAAACACACGCTCAGCTGACTGCTCCGTTTACACCTGCCCTGCTGGCCAATTCACTGCTTTGCCACATCTTGTAGTCCACACTGCATTTCCTGCCACTGTATTTGCATCTTCACTGCATCTGTTCTAGTGCTACACTGTATTTGCATCTTCACTGCATCTGTTCTATTCCTACACTGTATTTCCATCTTCTCTTCATCTCCTACTCAGCTGCTGTGGTCTTGTGCTCACCCAGCGTTCCTGGTTCACTCCTGCTGGAACGCTGGGTGGCCACAGCCTCCTCTGTCTGCCATGTGTGTGGATGTTTCTGCTCAGTTATGAAAATCGTGCCGAAAATAGACGCAGCCTATTAATAGCGTGTGTGTGTGCGCGTGTGTGTGTGTGTGTGTGTGTGTGTGTGTGTGTGTGTGTGTGTGTGTGTGTGTGTGAGAGAGCGCCTGCGGAGATGCGACTGAGTGCTGATAAATCTGTCCCACTTGACCACTCCAGGCCTTGAAGTACTGATCCAACAACAGGAAATGACTCGGCACCAGTTTGTAATCTGTGAGCTAAACAGACGTTTCCTGCTCTGCTTGTTCTAGTTCTCCCTCCATCCATCCATCTCTCCGTCCCTGTTTGTCTGCATGCCTTTCTCTTCCTCTCTGTCTGGTTGTTTTTGAGAACCTTGATCTGCCGGGAGTGTATCGGTGTCTTATGCTCTTGGTATGGCAGCTTGTCTGGTTTCCTGCTGATGGTTTCTGTCATTTCTGACTGTCCTCTTTCAAATGTGTTTTTTCACCTGTCCTGACTGGAGAGCCAGACATAGTGCTGGTCGTCTGTGGACATTTGAGGATTGGTTTAATTAAAATGCGTGTCCTGTTCATGTCCCGTAGCGGGATGTCATGGTGGTCAGAAGAGAAGCGGCTCCGGGCCGTCATCTACATCCCACTGCAGGGACACGTGTCGGCCAGGGTCATGTGATCTCCGTCTTCCCAACTCTCTGTCCCTCTCTCCATCAGCAGGTGCGCAGTGCCCCACTCTAGTGCACGGACCAAGCATGGAGGAGTGTAAGGTGTCCCCGTCCCACGGCGAGCCCAACTTGACCTCCGCCAGCTGGAAGCGGATGGCATGGGCCAAGAGCCGGGACTCCTGGCAGGAGGACCAGGCCCCGCCGGCCCCGCCGCCCGAGGACGGCAAGTCGAGCCCAGCCGCTGACGCAGGTACCTGCCCCCTCCCGCACACCCTTCCGCCTGAGCAGAGGAGGAGCCTTTCAACCCTCCAAACCCTGGACCAGCGCTGGAGATCACTCTGGCCTGCAGGGGGGATTGCTGCTAGTATTTCAACACAGTGGCAGACGTTTGATTGGTTGTTTAGGGACTTGTTTGCATTTTCGGAGTTGTTTTCTTGCTACAGTGAGAACAGCTTCAGATCTCTGTGCAAATGTTTGTTTTTTTTTTTTTTTTAACACGTCTTTCTTTCTTGTTGTCTTTTTAGGACCTATAACAAACAAAATCGTAAACTGGTTCACTGGCTGCAGGTAAGAGCCCGAGTGATTACGCAACTTGGCACATTGAAATGCGAGTGATGTCAGCTGGCGCCGTGGCGATGGTGTGACTGGACCGCTTCACACTGATTTACAGAAGCATGACACGTTTTCAACAGAGACTCGCTCTCTTTCTGAGCAATGTGGCGTGCAGTACATTTCAGACCGAGATGTGAATGGCTTTACAGTGTTAACAGTTCTAGCGGATATTTCCTGTTCAGCCAAGTAACTCTTTCATCCTGTCCCACAGAAGTACACAGAGGTGTGTGTGTGTGTGTGTGTGTGTGTATGTGTGTGTGTGTGTGTGTGAGAAAAGATATATAGGTTTGTAGAGGCCCTGTTTACCCTGAGACAGTACTGGGATGAATATGAAGTCTTGGTCTTTTGCACACCCTTGTCTTTCTACATTTCTGGTTGTCAGAAACGCTCTGACTGGCTGAAAGTAACCACCTGTTTCAGGTCCTGTAGAGACGCAGAAAGTTGACGTGTTGCACAACGTAGAACAAACAGCTCACAGGCTCAAAGTGTTTGTCAACTCTCGGGTCATGTGCCGATCACACGCACTCACACCTCTCTGTTTGTCCTCTCTTGTGGTTTTCCAACAATTCTGGATATGATTGTTTAGTCAAATTTTTGGAGTAGCACACCGTTCCCTTTGTGTCATGTGATCTGGGCAAATGTGGCAAGAGAAGGCGAGCAGCGGGGGCAGGTGGTTGTGCACCGCTGCCCCGCACCGGGGCAATAAAGCATTCCTGTCCTCCTGTGGCATAGTCTGCCAGTGTGTGCGTGATCGGCGCCGGCTCGACAGACGCCTGCTGCTCCAACAGCGGACGGTCGGCCGGTTGGAGTTTGCTCGATATCCAGGGGTGTGGGAATCATTGCGTAACGTGGAGTAAGATCACGCAAGCCCGTCCGCCTGTTTTCTCACGGTACTGGAGGACACGGGTGTCTCCGAATGACGGTGGTGCCCAGGGACAGAGTTCTGTAAGTGTGTTTATATGGGGGGGGGGGGGGTGTCTGCGTGTGGGACTGCGTGTGACTGTCAGTAGGTTGGGACAAGGTGGTCATGAAGTCCTTCAGCTTAAATGAAAATCTTGTACACTTTCCTGCTTTATTACATTAAGATGTGGTTTGAAATGTTTGTTTCTGAGCATTGTTCATTAGGTTTGAGTGCTAACAGTTGCATGTGTTTGCATTTGTGTGCAAGTGTGTCCAAGAGGGTGTTGTATCGTAAGGCAATGTGTGTCCTATAGTGTGTAGTAGTAAGGCAATGTGTGTCCTAGGGGGTCCCATAGGGTGTTGTCTAGTAAGGTAATGAGTGTCCTATAGTGTGTTATACAGTCCCTGACATAAGTTCTGTCACTTATCCATGTTGTGGAAACAAAAGCTTATAACCTGACTTTAAATTCATCGATTGGTTTTAGAAATGACCCATATGAAAGCTGAAACCCTCCCAAATGAGATTTAATTTACGAAAATAAATTTGCTTTACTGCAGAAATATTGATCATTTAATGAACACAGAAAGGTCAGATTTTGGCAAGACAAAAGTTTTGTCGCCCACAGAAAGGAAGGTGAAAATCAAACAAATAATTCACTTCGTATACAAATATATGCTTCATAACACTGGTGAATGACGTTGTGGTGCTATTAGAGCCATATTTAATATTTTGTGTGATTTCCACGAGCTTGAAGAATCGCGGTTCAACAATGATTCATACAATTTATTGATGTCATTATTGATGTCATTAATTGAAGTCATCAGGAATAGCAAAGAATGCAGTCTTGCATGCCTCCCAGAGTTCATCAAAATTCTTTGGTTTTGTCTTCCAAGCTTCCTATTTCATCTTACCCCAAACATGTTCAATGATGTTCATGTCTGGTGACTGGGCTGGCCAGTCGTGGAGCACCTTGATCTTCTTTGCCTTGAGGAACTTTGATGTAGAGATGGATGTATGAGATGGAGCACCATCCTGCTGCAAAATTTGACCCCTTTTATGATTGGGAATGTAAGATGTAGTTAATACTTTTTGATATTTTAGGCCAGGCGTACTCAACTGGCGGACCGCGGTCCGGATCCGGACCCGAACGCAGTCCTGTCCGGATCAAATCTCATTCCTGATTAACTGGATATGGACCAAAAAAAAACCATTTATTTCAGGGCTATTGAAAAAACACTCCATCACGAGTGTTACGTTTGCCACCCCCGCTCAACAACTTACGTTCGCCACCCCCCCCCCCCCCAAACAACTTACGTTGAGGTCTGCCAAAATTGGACTGCGGACAAATTTAGTTGAGTACCCCTGTTTTAGGCTATTGATATTGCCTTTCACCTTGCAAATGTGAAACACTCCCATACTGAATGTAACTCCAGACCATGATCTTTCCACCACCAAACTTGACTGTTTTCTGGGTGAATCTTGGATCCATACGGGCTCCAGTAGTTCTCCTGCAGTATTTGCCACTTTTCCAGCGTCCATCCGTTTAGCAGGCTGTGGGCCTTGGCAAATGCCACACGGTTTTTTACCTGCCTTTCGTTTAGTGCTGGCTTCTGGGCACTGATTCGACCATGGAGGCCATTTCGAGACAGAATCCTACAAACTGTTCTAGTTGACACAGGGACTTGAGGTGACCAGGCCTGGTGGAGCTCTGCTGCAGTGGAAGAGGGACTGGCTTTGGATTTTCTAACCAACAAACGTTCCTCCCGAGCAGTTGTCTTGTGGGGTCTGCCGGACCTGGGCTTGTCAAAAACATCTCCAGTCTCTTCAAATCTTTTTTAAATTTTTTGTACTTGACGCTGAGACACATTAAAGGTGCCAGCCACCTCTGCAGTGGATTTGGACTTCAGTGTCTTGATAATCAAGGCTTTGGTCGCAGAATGGATTTTTGGCATGTTGTCAGAGGTCAAGTTGCAGTGCAAGTGAAGGTGTGGGGTGCTGGAGTTCTTTTATACACACACACACAATCCTTTATACACAAAATCTGACCTTTCTGTGTTCATTAAATGATCAATATTTCTGCAATAAAGCAAATTTATTTTAGTAAATTAAATCTCATTTGGGAAGGTTTCAGCTTTCATATGAGTCATTTCTAAAACCAATCGATGAATTTAAAGTCAGATTATAAGCTTTTGTTTCCACAACATGGATAAGCAACAGAACTTATGTCAGGGACTGTATAGTATGGTAATGTGTGTCCTATAGTGTGTTATATAGTATGGTAATGTGTGTCCTATAGTGTGTTATATAGTATGGTAATGGGTGTCCTATAGTGTGTTATATAGTATGGTAATGGGTGTCCTATAGTGTGTTATATAGTATGGTAATGGGTGTCCTATAGTGTGTTTTATAGTATGGTAATGGGTGTCCTATAGTGTGTTATATAGTATGGTAATGTGTGGCCTATAGTGTGTTATATAGTATGGTAATGTGTGGCCTATAGTGTGTTATATAGTATGGTAATGAGTGCCTCATGTGTGTCCACAGGACTCCACTTGGTGCTTCTTTGGATGAACAGTCCAGCAGTTTGTCTAAAGGTGAGTGAATCCTCCCTGCACCGAAATGGTGAGTGGGAGGGGTCATGTGGGCGGAGCTTATGGGGCAGGTGGGCATAGTGGACTCCAGGATCGTCTGTGCAGCTCGTGTTTATGATCAGATACATGGGTGACTGACTTGGTGATCCTCATCACCAACTGTCCTGAGCTGGTACTCAAACCTCCCAATACATCTGTGTGTTACGTGTTGTGTTGACTCCCGTTCAGATCTAAAGGTGAATGTGAAAGGAGGACCTCACTGGAAGCAGAATGATTATACAGTAATGTAGAAGTTTAAACTGATCACTCCTACGGGCTTGAAGATGGCCCCAGGCGTTTGGGGGGGGGGGGGGGGGGGGGGTTTAAATGTCATGCTAGTGTCTGTAACTGAAATTCCCAAGTGAGTCAGGAAGCTGACCTCTGACATCTACTTCATGTTCTCTACGTAGCTACACTTCCGCCTTGGCAACCAGATCCTACAGAATTCTAACCACGTTCATTCCTGATCTGCATTCAGTGAACTTACAGGCTCAAATCAATCAGCATTTAATTACATTATTTAAAGCTAATCCGTTACCATTATAGCTGTCCCTGTTTAATGTTTACGGACATTTGTTTTGAGAGTTGTGAGCTACTTGGCAATACCCAGTTGTACTTGATTTATAAAGGGTGTAAACTATAAATAGATAGTTTAGATGACACATGAACTTGTTTAGGTAGTCCTTTAACCGTATTTAGACACACTAAGAGAACTGAATGTGAACCTCCTCCTTCCCGTGTGTTAGTACTACAAGCGTGCCTGCATGTGAGTGTTCAGCTGTACTTGTGAGTACCTGTGTGTGTTTATCTACGGACAGCTCACACCTTTGAAAGCCTCACTGTGGTTGCAATGCCATTTCAGCCCTGCCTTCCACGGAAACCAGGGGGGGTTGAAGGAACTGTGAAGTGTTGATATGAAGAAAAAAAAACATTTAAACAAGAACAGCACAGAATAAAGCAGTAAAACCACATGACTGGTCCCATGGAAACCCAGAACTCAGTATGTTTGGTTATAAACAGACTGTTCTGGTGGACTTAATTTCACTTCTATAACTCTGACGTAAAATCCCATGACCCAGCTGAAATGGTGAAACTGTGTCCGCCATCGTTAAGACAGCCTTCAAGCGAGTGTAGCGGAGAGACTTGATGGAGGAGAGTGTCTCCTGCACGGGCGTGTGGGGACCTGCGCCAACCTGCAGGGTGCTGACACACGCTGCCGTGGCAACGGCCCACTTTTTGGGGGCGTGGTTACTCCAGTCACCGGCTCGACACGGACGGGCATGACAAAAAGACGTTTCAAAACGTTGAACCTGTTTTGTTGTTTTAGGCGTCTCTTGGAAGTCCTTAGGGAATAATCCCTGCGCCTTAGCGGCTGAGATCCAACATTCCCAAAATACTTAGAAAACACTAAAAATGAACTGATCATTTTAAGCAAAATAAACAAGAACATTAAGTATGACTCTTGTTGGTTCCTACACAAACACAAGAATTAAAATGTACCATTAAAAACCATGACAAAACTCTGACAAACCAGTAGGTCCACACACTAGTCATGATTTGTCAGTGGTTTGTCATCCAGACGTTGGCTAGAGTTTATTGGCCTGTTGCGTGATGTTCAACATTTTAGCCATTATTGTTCAGGTGATAACGTCTCCGTCAACTGACTTTGTAGTCTCACCAACCTGTGTTGGTCAACCATGGGTGTTGGGTGTTCACTGCGACCACGAGCTCACCTGTGATTCCAAATTCATGGTGGCCAAAAGCTAAAGTACAGCTCTGACCAGACCAGGTTCTGGTGTTCAGTGGAAGGAGTGAGTTTAGCTTGACCAGGTTCTGGTGTTCAGTGGAAGGGAGTGAGTTTAGCTTGACCAGGTTCTGGTGTTCAGTGGAAGGAGTGAGTTTAGCTTGACCAGGTTCTGGTGTTTAGTGGAAGGGAGTGAGTTTAGCCTGACCAGGTTCTGGTGTTCAGTGGAAGGAGTGAGTTTATCTTGACCAGGTTCTGGTGTTCAGTGGAAGGAGTGGGTTTAGCTTGACCAGGTTCTGGTGTTTAGTGGAAGGGAGTGAGTTTAGCTTGACCAGGTTCTGGTGTTCAGTGGAAGGAGTGAGTTTATCTTGACCAGGTTCTGGTGTTCAGTGGAAGGAGTGAGTTTATCTTGACCAGGTTCTGGTGTTCAGTGGAAGGGAGTGAGTTTAGCTTGACCAGGTTCTGGTGTTCAGTGGAAGGAGTGAGTTTAGCTTGACCAGGTTCTGGTGTTCAGTGGAAGGAGTGAGTTTAGCTTGACCAGGTTCTGGTGTTCAGTGGAAGGAGTGAATTTATCTTGACCAGGTTCTGGTGTTCAGTGGAAGGAGTGGGTTTAGCTTGACCAGGTTCTGGTGTTCAGTGGAAGGGAGTGAGTTTAGCCTGACCAGGTTCTGGTGTTCAGTGGAAGGAGTGAGTTTAGCTTGACCAGGTTCTGGTGTTCAGTGGAAGGGAGTGAGTTTAGCCTGACCAGGTTCTGGTGTTCAGTGGAAGGAGTGAGTTTAGCCTGACCAGGTTCTGGTGTTCAGTGGAAGGAGTGAGTTTAGCTTGACCAGGTTCTGGTGTTCAGTGGAAGGAGTGGGTTTAGCCTGACCAGGTTCTGGTGTTCAGTGGAAGGAGTGAGTTTAGCCTGACCAGGTTCTGGTGTTCAGTGGAAGGGAGTGAGTTTAGCTTGACCAGGTTCTGGTGTTTAGTGGAAGGAGTGAGTTTAGCTTGACCAGGTTCTGATGTGTAGTGGAAGGAGTGAGTTTATCTTGACCAGGTTCTGGTGTTCAGTGGAAGGAGTGGGTTGGCGATTGTTGCTTATCATTGGTTTGTTATGGTTACTGTTTCCACTCTAAGACTGACTGTGGTGTGGGGCAGGACAGGGCGGGGCAGGACAGGACGACCCCTGACGTTGCAGTTGGAGTTTAATCATTGAGGTGGTGCAATCACAGTCTGTTCCTACACTTCTCTCACGTCTGCTGTGTGCCGTGCCTGCTCACACCCACCCACACACACATTGGGCAATCTCTCTCTCTCTCACATATACACACACACACACAAAATAAGCCATTAGGTCAATAGTACCAATAGCATTAAACTTGTTCTGGGTCAACGGTAGCTCCACACACACCTGTGTGTCCTACATTTAGCTCTTGATCCAGTCAGGGCCTCACAGTTGGAGATCACACAGTGTAACTTCATATTGCACTCTGCTGTCCTGAAACCTGGAATGATTGTTCAGCGATATGTGTTTGACTAACACGCCAAAGTGTGTAGGACATGGTGTGTGTGTGTGTGTGTGTGTGTGTGTGTGTGTGTGTGTAAGAGAGAGAGAACGGTTCTCGGCAGAAGGGAATGGAGTGTGTGTGTGTGTGTGTGAGGGCTTCTCTGTATGTGTGGAGGGGATTGGAGAGCACTTTCCCATAATTCCACAGTGCTAGGTGTGATACAGTGAGACGTTTCTCTGGTTTCTTTGCCTGGCAGGGCTACAAAGGAACGGATGCAGCTTTGAAGATGACCTGTCCCTGGGTGCAGAAGGTTAGTGTTTTTTATATATATATATATATATATATATATATATATATATATATATATATATATTATATATATATACACACACACACACACACACACACACCTTATGTGGTATCAAGCAGAAGGCCCTTCAGGTGATCCATATCTTGCATAGAGACAGGCCAGGGCTCCAGTAATTAAAAAGCTTTGAGTCTTTGTGTGCCTGTGTCAAACGGGGTGGGGTGGTGTGTGTGTGTGTGTGTGTGTGTGTGTGTGTATGTCTATGTGCATAATACCATCAGAGTCAGAGACATGGTGGGGGTTTGAAGTCCACAGATCCTCAGCTCAGACACACAGACCTTAGACAGCAGTGTGCTTATGTGCTCAGGTGTTCTCTGGAAACTTGCTGCTCCTGAGAGTTCTCTGTTACCACTATACTCACTAGTGCTGACTCACTAGTGCTGTTGTATTCTAATGTTCTGAGTGGCGTTGAGGCTGAAGACTGACCTCCCTGTTGCATTGTGTGTGTGTGTGTGTGTGTGCATGTGTAGCCAATCATCTCCAGAGCAGCACTGCTAAACCAGACAGCCCTGGGTGAGTGGTCCCCCCTAAACACACACACACCACCCCCCCCCGGCCCGGCCCGGCCCGTTTACGCCCCTGTGCGGCGCCTTTGCTGAGTGTCTGTGGTTCTTCCACAGCTACGTTGCGCCGGCCAGAGAGAAGAGGAGCCAGTTCAGGCTGAAGGGACGCAGCATGAACTCCACCGGCTCGGGGAAGAGCAGCGGCACCTTGTCCAGGTATCCCAGCACCCCCCCTCCACCCAACCTCCACCCAACCCCAACCAACCCCAACCAACATATTCCGACCTCATCCAGAACAGCTTACGTGCCTGATTTCATGTTGTCGCAAGGTCATGCACATATGAATCAGTTATCTCTGGCCGCTGCCATATTGACCTTTGAGCTTTGACCCTACAGTGTGTCAGAGTTGTTGGAACTGTATGAAGAAGACCCGGAAGAGATCCTCTATAACCTGGGCTTCGGGCGGGAGGAGCCGGACATCCCCTCCAAGATTCCCTCCCGCTTCTTTAACTCCTCCTCCAGCGCCAAGGGCATCGACATCAAGGTGTACCTGGGAGCCCAGGTCCAGCGCATGGAGCTGGAGAACCCAAACTTCGCCCTCACCAGTACGCCAACCCCACCCATCACATCTGCACTCCAGTCACCCTCTCCTGCCCCTCCTGTCCTGCCCCTCCTGTCCTGTCCTGCCCCTCCTGTCCTGCCCCACTGCTTCCTCTCTGCCCCATTCTGTCCCCCCAGCCTTGTGGTGCTCACAGATCTGAAACTGTACATGGTGTCTCTAGTGGTGAAGGTCGGGGACGGAGTTCTGACTTCACCTTTTTTGGACAGCTGACACATCTTTTACTCTTTTCCTGTTCCTTCAGAAAATCTGCTTTCTCACTTCCCCTCTCCCTCTCTCTCCCCCTCTCCCTCTCTCTCTCTCTCCCTGTCCCTCTTTCTCCTTCTCTCTCTGTCTCTCTTTCTTTCTTTCTCTCTCTCTCACTTTTAAGTTCACTCTAGTAGTGAGTGGAGTGAGTAGGATGTCTGTGCTAGGTGGTCTCACATGGCTACCTGTGCTAGGAGGTCTAGCGTGGCTGTGCTAGGAGGTCTATGCTAGGAGGTCTAGCGTGGCTGTGCTAGGAGGTCTAGCGTGGCTGTGCTAGGAGGTCTGTGCTAGGAGGTTTAGCGTGGCTGTGCTAGGAGGTCTATGCTAGGAGTTCTAGCGTGGCTGTGCTAGGAGTTCTAGCGTGGCTGTGCTAGGATGTCTAGCGTGGCTGTGCTAGGATGTCTAGCGTGGCTGTGCTAGGATGTCTAGCGTGGCTGTGCTAGGAGGTTTAGCGTGGCTGTGCTAGGAGGTCTAGCGTGGCTGTGCTAGGAGGTCTGTGCTAGGAGGTTTAGCGTGGCTGTGCTAGGAGGTCTATGCTAGGAGGTCTAGCGTGGCTGTGCTAGGATGTCTAGCGTGGCTGTGCTAGGATGTCTAGCGTGGCTGTGCTAGGATGTCTAGCGTGGCTGTGCTAGGAGGTTTAGCGTGGCTGTGCTAGGAGGTCTAGCGTGGCTGTGCTAGGAGGTCTATTACACTCCTCACATTACGATTGACACAGCAAGTTTGCATACAGAACTCGTATTTGGGGCACTAACAAACTATACAGCACAGTCTCTCACTCCCTCTCTCTCTCTCTCTCTCACTCTTTCACACTTGCTCTTCCCTTAACACACACTCACCATAGTAACGCAGTACTTCAACCAATAAGAAGAGCCCTGAATGGAAGTGCAGCACAAAGGAGCGCTGTGAGAGAGATGGCCACACGCCTGTGTGGGGAACAGAGAGAGAGAGAGTCATTTACATACCTCCTCCAGTGGGCGGGGCAAAGCACACGCATACGGAGGGTGTAGCAAACCAGCAGGGGCCCAAAGGTGTGTGTGTGTGAGCTGTGTGCGCGTGTGAGCTGTGTGCGCGTGTGAGCTGTGTGCGTGTGCGCGTGTGAGCTGTGTGCACAAGGCCCCAACGCTGCGGATGCAGTGTAGCTCCTGCAGGGAGGTGTGGTGGTTGTGTGGAGAGGTTTGGATTCGTGTCCTCTGGTCAGGGGGGATGTTTGGTTTTATGTGCCATCTGCTGAGGGCTGTTTGCTTTGCTAATATTGGCCGTGGTGAGGGGAACATGATCGTTCACAGGGACAGAGGTCCATCCCTCCAACGATACACTTAACAGGAATAACCAACTCCGCTTTTGTCAGCGTTGGAAAATCTTCCGTTTATCAGCAGTGAGTCAGAACTTTTGAAGTGACTGCTGAAGTCAGAAATGAATGTTAACAAGAGTGTGCTAGAATGTTCTGCTGCTGGACTGGACCATGAAGTTCTCCCACACTCTTTTGTTGACTTTTCTTGCGTAACAGCTGCTTCTCACTCCCAGAATGCATTTGGGCACGGAGAGGGGGGGGGGGGGGGTGGTTGATGTAGAAGTGGAAGCGTGTGTTCTCTGATGGAGACGCCTGCCGAGCTTGCTGGCGAGGCCTTTCCGCTCTTGGCTGGTCTTCCTGTGGGCGGAGCCTGGGCGCTGAGTCACTGTGTCTCTGCTCAGGGAGACGGCTGCTCACACTCTGATAGCTGCCGTCTCCTTCCCTCCCTGACAGCTAGTGTCCCGTCAGTCACTATCGCGCTCGTGCATGTGTGCAGAAGCAGGACAAAGTGTGATTGTGTTCTAATTTTAGCGCGTGCGAGCGAGCGTGTATTGTCTGTTGCGCTGTGCTCATTTAGTGGAGGCATGTTGCCACCTGTTCTATAGACTGGAAGTTAAACAACGCTCCGCTTTCTCTCAGGTCGCTTTCGTCAGACGGAGGTCCTGGCCACAGTAGCCAACGTCTTCTCGGAGATCTACTCCCAGGTGTCTGGCCAACCGCTCCAGAAGATCGTCTCCCAGGAAGGGCAAGGTCAGAAGATTAACCCCGCACTCAACGCAGCCAAGATCCTGAAGAGAAACATCACTCGCTCCAACCTCCTGGCAGCCGCAGAGGGCAGCGCCGCTCCACCCACTTCGACCTCCGACCCTGACAAGGTGGAGGCCAGGAACCAGGCTAGCGAACAGGGCCCAGCCCCGGAGCCCGAGTCCAAACCACAGCCGAAGGTTTTCAAGAAGAAGGACTCCTCGGGTCTGGCTACGGTGGCGGAGGAAACGAACCAGGGTGCAGAACGCCTGTGTCCCAGCGCTTCTGAACAGAACCCACCGCTTAGAAACGGAGAGATAGCGTCCCCCAGCACTTCTGAACAGAACCCACCACTTACAAACGGAGAGGTGGCGTCCCCCAGCGCTTCTGAGCAGAACCCAGCGCTTAGAAACGGGGAGGTGGCGTCCCCCAGCGCTTCTGAGCAGAACCCGCTTCAGAACCCGTTTCTTAGCGACGGAGAGGCGCTGCCCCCGGTTGCTTCTGAACAGAACCTGTTGCTTAGCAATGGAGAGGCCTCGGGCCCAACCGCTGCAGAAACGCCGGCGAGTCTGGTGCCCCCAGACACTCCTCTGGTCCTGGTGAGCGTGAGCAAAGAGGCCATTGTCCATGCGCCTGAGGTCGGGGGGGCCCGAGGTCATCTCTGTCTCTTCTGATGCCAGCTCCCTCCTGCCTGTCCAACTGAGCCAGCCACGCGACTCCTTTGAGATGGAGGAGGTGAGGTCTCTCTCTCTCCCTCTCTCTCCCTCTCTCTGGTCTCTCTCTCTCTCTCTCTCTCTCTCTCTCTCTCTCTCTCTCTCTCTCTCTCTCTCTCTCTGTGTGTGGTCTCTTTTCTTCTCTTTCAAAGTAATTCTGGAGGTCATTTTGGACCTAAAAGTAAACCGCGTGTATCGGCCAGGGCACTTGCAGTATTGATGCAGTTCCTGATAATCACTGTGCATCACTTATCAAGAGTGACTTGCATGTTCAAGAACACCAGCACATGTGCTTCTTTGGAATTGACCCCATGACCTCCGTCATTAGCACCTTGCTCTACCTGCTCTGGTAGAGAAGCTACAGGCGTACACGTCTGTGTGTTGATCATTTGGCTGTATGAAGGTTGTAACGGAGTCTTCATCAGTTGCAGAGCACAGAGGACGAAGTATCGGGACCTGGCTGTCTCTCTCGCGTGGGCTGGGGTGAGTTGCTCTAGCTGGACACACATTATTTTGAAGCTCCTGTTCAACTCCGTTACATTAATTTGAAAACCTTTACATCATAAGAGTTAGTGTACACTAGCGCCCTCTGCTGGTCCTGCAGCATGCCACCTATTACATTATACACTTTTTAAAAATAAATAATAATTTTCTCTGGTCCAAACTGAATGCAAGTCAGTTAATTAACCAGTACTTTAAGAATTTAAGGATGTTTTGGCACAGTTGAATTGCTGAACTCGTTTGGTGCAGGACCCCTCCGGAATGAGGAGAGTTTCAGGACAAACAGGACGATTAGAGAAACATGTTTTCTGTCCTCTTGACAGTTATAGCCAGTGAATGTTGACATATTATTCCTGGGCTAAAGTTGCTCTTCAGAACAGCTCTAACACAACTTGGAGAACAATTTAAAGATGATGAAATGTTTGACTGTCTTGACACTGGAGATTTGAATTCCTCTGATCTGTTGTTTAGGGATGTTGCTGCTAAAATTACAACAAACCCCCATGTGATCAGGCCTTTGAGGTTAAGAAAGTTTGGATAACTGAATTACAGTATAGATGCTTCAGACTCCTTAACTGACACTGTTTATAATTACTACTGAACATAGCTAGGCACCCTCCTCTAAAATACCTTAAATACCTCTAAAATAAATGTTTTATGAGAGTTGGAGTTTTGCATAGATTGACTGCCCTCTAGTGATGGACATGAGATACCAGAGTGAAGTTGGTTTAACCACAACTTTGTTGTGAATAAAAGTGTTGAACGATCATATAGAAGTGTTAATGTGACTAACTAGTTAACTAGTTATTACACAAGTCAAAGGGCCTTGAGTGCAGATATTACATGTTATAACCATGTATGTTAGTTTACACTCTTCAAACTCCTCTCTCTCTCTCTCTCTCTCTCTCTCTCTCTCTCGTTTTCATTTGGTTTTCAGAGCACTTACTGAGGACAGCAAGTCAACAGTCAGACAGCAGTGGTTTTGCTGAGGAACCATCAACAAATGTCTCTGCTAATCTGGAGGTGCGTGCGAGCGGGCATGCGTGTTGTGTGCGTGTGTGGGGGCATGTCTGCGTGTGCGTGGGCATAAGTGTGCGTGCGTTTGTGTGTGCATGGGCATACGTGTGTGTGTGTGTGGGCATTAGTCTTTGACGGTCTAGAGGTATTACATTATACCAGGGTGTTTAAACATCTCAAATGTATTTTCCATACCATCATTAACACATATGCTCCTCTTTCTATTAACTTAATATAAAGATTCTGTATTGATGCGATGTAATACACCACATTTGCCACCAGAGGGCGGGTGGCATTTTGATGTATTTAGATTTTGTCCTGATGATAAAGGTGCACCAGCCACACAAACGGCAACAAGCCTGTAAGATTTTAAGTATTTTGTTCAGGACCACCTAAACAGAACATGTGACAACCCATGACACTTCCCTGGAACTGAGCACCACAGCCCCCCCTAGTGATCACTATTGAGCACTTGTAAATGTTGCCACACACCCTGGGGCTGATTACAGTGTGTGTTCACTGAGCGCAGAATCAGTCTGAAAGTTTTCCATTCTTCACCAGTGGTCTCTGCGTGACCCTAGTGCTCCAAACTGGTGAACCTCTGTTCTCTCCAACAGTTTGGCAGTGCATGATGGTTAATGCAGTTTCGCTTACATGATCTGCTCACATATGACTACATTTGGAATCCCGATTCCACTGATGTCTTCCAACTACAAAAGCAGTTTATTAGCCACATGATTTTAGCCAGACTGGCCCTGCCATCTCTGTTCAGGACCCTAATGTCTCAGTATCCACAGATGCAATGTTATCATGTCCTCCAGAAAGGTCTTTTACAGGTTCATTTTTTTATTAACACATACTGTGACGCAGTGTATGCCACCATGAAATGTCAGGAAGGTGTTAAGGAATGAGATAGCAACAGATACTGTGTGCTGATTTATGATTCAATTTTAATTCAGGCACTGACCCTCCGACAGGTCCAGGAGAGCACGGACAGCTGTGACAGTGAGACCACGCTGACGTCTCATGCTGGTGGACTCCCGTCTCCGCTGGTCCTGGACCATCCGGTGTACGAGAAGCTCCAGGGGGAGGAGCCGCTCCCGCAGCCCAGCGCGGCCCCCTCCGTCCCGGTCAGGACTCCAGAGGAAGCCCCTCAGCACGTGGACCAAGTGGTGCCTGCTTCAGTGAACGAGGAAGCATGCGGAGCCAGCGGGGACCTGGAGGCTGCAGCGCCCCCTGCAGGGCTGGAGTTGGACTTGGTAGATGATCTCGGTACTTCGACGGAGACCAATCCGTCAACGCCGTCTGGTTCCTCTACTCCGCCAGGCCCGGTGGCGGAGTTTGAGTCCCTCTCGGGTCCAAGCCTCTCGTCTGAGCAAGGTTCTGGTCCAGGGGTCGGGTCCGAAGCGGGCGGAGAGCGGGATCTCAGCACCTCCGCACAGCTCCAGGGAGCTCTGCGCAGGGCTCAGCAGAGAGCGCCCGCCGCGTGCGAGGAGCGGACGGGCCGGGTTTGGGTCCGGGCGAGGGACCTGCAGGGGGATGCGGAGGCCCGTGAAAGGAACCCGCTCCTGAGATCCAGCTCCCTCCCCACCTCGTGGATCAGTCCCACCAGGGTGGTGTCGTCGGTGCACATCCAGCTGGGTCAAGGCGCGGTCAAACACCACCCGTCCGCATACAGGTACCTCTACGAGGAGGAGGAGAGCGACCACGGCTCTGCTGGCCAAGGAGAAGACGTTCAACCTCAGGCAAAGTGCAGGTCCACCCTCATCATCAACCCTGCACCCCCAGATGGAAACACGTCTGCCCCGGCCCCAGAGACTCAGGCGGACGGCGTGGGGGCCCCGCCCTACCCCCTGAACATCCCACAGTACCTGACTCGGTCCAGCAGTTCTCTCTACAGCGCCCCAGCGGATTTCCCCCGCCGACTCCTGGCTGACTCGCCCTTGTGGAGCACCAGCAGTGTTCCTGACCTCAGCCAGAACACAACGAGGCCACGCCCTCTGCTTCCGCAACACGCCCACCTCCACTCGGCCAGTTACTTCGGAGAGGCAGCTAGCTCGTCCAATCACAGAACGTTTAACGCTGCCCATTACAGTCACGCCCCAGGCACCGCCAACAGCCCTTACACTCCCACACACACCGCGCCGTACGCTCCGTACGCACCAGCCCCGAGCCCCCAGTTCTCTCATCCGCTACACCCCGCCCCTCAGGCCACGCCTCTCCCCCCTCCCCACGTACCTTACACGCCCCCACTCGGTCTACCCTACAGTGGCTTAGTCCATCAGTACTCCGCTCCTCACAGCGCCCCCTATGGGTTCAACCTGCAGGGAAGTCCCTACCACCCCCAAGTGCCTGTCCCTCACCCCCACAGTGCCCCCTACAGCCTGCCTTACGCAGGTGCCCCTTACCACCCAGCCATGGCATACGGGCAGCAGGGCCCCTTCTCCCCCGCATCTGCCCCTTTTACCCCTCCGTCCTCCCTGTTGCCCTGTGACTCCCCGACTCCTGCCATGAGCAGTACAGAAATGCAGCTCCGCAGAGTCCTGCACGAAATCAGAGACACCGTGCAAAGTCTCGGACAGGTGAGTTCACCTGCGGCCTCCTCCAATGTGGGTGGGGCTTCAAATTACTGTTCAAATTACTGGACTCTTTATTTATGTGTGGGTCAGCCGGTCCTGGGTCAGCCGGTCCTGGGTCAGCCGGTCCTGGGTCGGCCGGTCCTGGGTCGGCCGGTCCTGGGTCAGCCGGTCCTGGGTCAGCCGGTCCTGGGTCGGTCCCGGGTGGTTGCTCTCCTGCTTGTATTGATTGTGCAGCAGACCTGAACAGGAAGTTCCTGGTTTCCTGGTAGTCTCTCCCTAAAAGCAAATAAGCGCAGTGACTCGGCGCGTGTGCAGACCAGACGTGTGTGAGCGCCACAACTCACGCCTCTCGTTTGTTCCTTGTGCCTCCAGAGTCCCACAATGCCGCAGGGCAGCACGAGTTCAGGCCTGCTGAGTCCCGCCCAGCCGGTCCTGCCGCTCTACGAGGTGCCGACCCGCGCTTTTACTTTCCCTCTCATTATCCTAGCGCGCTTGCTGTGTGTGCGTAACCATGGTTACCATGGTCCCTCACGGCTGGTGTCCCCTCCCTGTTGCCGTAGGAGCTACAGATGCGTCGGCGGAGTCTGAACGTGTTCAGGTCTCAGATGATGGACCTGGAGCTCACGCTGATGAGGCAGCAGGCCATGGTCTACCAGCACCTCGGACCCGAGGAGAGGTAAGGCTAGCTGGAGAGCTCCGCCCCCGGCACCGTCCCTAGCCCCGCCCCAGTCACGCCCCCAGTCCCATTCTTTGTGACTACCTGTCTTATTATTATATATGTATACACGTGTATATAAACTGTGTGAGCCTACTGTAAAAAATGAAGGAAATGGAGGATTTCTGTCTCCAGCTGTCATTTCTGCTGTCTGCTTAATTAAATTAGTGTGTTTGTCTTGTAGTATTAGCGTTGTCGTTCTGATGAATGTTGTGTGTTTAGTCGTCTCATGTTTCAGTCAGGCAGTAAGAACGTCTGAATGTGTTAGTCTCGAACATGCCACCTTTATTTATGTTTACTGTTATTTTTGCCCCTTTTACTCTGCGCGTGTGTCTGCGCGTGTGTCTGCGCGTGTGTCTGCGCGTGTGTCTGCGCGTGTGTGTGTCAGGCGGGAGGCGGAGCAGCTCCAGCGTCTGCGCACTGCGGTGCGTCAGGAGTTACAGGAGCTGGAGCTGCAGCTGGAGGATCGGCTCCTCACGCTGGAGGAGCAGCTGCGCCTCTGCCGCCACCCGCTGGTCAGTATCCGCCATTACACCTGCACTCACCACCCGTTAGCCTGAAACCCGACACCACCGTGGAAGCAGAACCGGTCTAGATCACGTGGCTCCAGCCTCAAACACATTTGTTTGTTGTTCTGTTGTCGTCGTTTGTTTTTATTAGCATTATTTAAATGTCACAGCAGCGAATAACTGAGTGTATTAAAGTTTACATGCCTGCAGCTGATTTTGTATTGATGGTTTCATCACATCTGTGTCCCCCTTTCAGGGCATGACGAGGGGCCACAGCATAGAGAGTCTGTCCAGTACGTCTGCCCTGAGGGCCATGGAGCCGGTAAGGCAGGCTCACACACACAAACGCGCATACACACACACACACACACACACACAAATTCGCATACACACACGCACGCGCACACGCATACACACACACGCGCGCATACACGCGCATACACACACACACGCGCATACACACACACACGCGCATACACACACACACGCGCATACACACACACGCGCGCATACACACACACGCGCGCATACACACACAGGCGTGCATACACACACACACACACACGCGTACATACACACACTTCTCTATATTTATCTTGTCTATTATTATTCCTCTCACCTCCCTGTGTGTCTGTATGTGTGTGTGTCTCTGTGTGTGTCTCTGTGTGTGTCTCTGTGTGTGTCTCTGTGTGTGTCTCTGTGTGTGTCTCTGTGTGTGTCTCTGTGTGTGTGTGTGTGTGTGTGTGTGTGTGTGTGTGTGTGTGTCCCCTCTACAGGTGTGTGATCTCCTACGGGAGCAGCAGTCTCTTCAGTCTCAGCTGGGCTATGATGCTCCTTTCCGTGTAGCCGGCAGCTCCGTGTCCGCACGCTCGTCCAGGGCGGCCAGCCCCGCCCGCCCTCCACAGCGCCGCCGCTCTCCCTCGCCCCAGAGGGGGGGCCTGTACCGCACGTGCCTCAACCTCACCCCCGCTGCCCCCTCCCGCCCTGGGGCAGCCGGCCACCCGCCCGCGTCCACAGACGGCCAGGACACGGACGAGGCCCAAGGGCCCGGGGAGGAGCAGAGAGGAGGAGACACATACGGAGGAGGAAACGATCACCTGCAACAGCTGATCGCAGAGGTGAGCCACACACACACACACACACACGCCCCATGTCCTGCTCCATGGAGCACTGGGACTTTCTAATCCCCTGTTTGTGAAGGACGGTTTGTCCAGGTATCAGAGCGTGGGCAGCGTGAGACGCACGGTGTGGACGTGGCGTTCTGACTGCACTCCTGTTTGGAGTCCCTGATGTCTGCTGGTTATTTATAGTCAAGGCTGTGTTTTCCTCACAGCCCTCCTCATCGTGTCGTTAGTGTTCCCCCTCTCCGTCGGGGCCGTGCGCGTCATGGCGACCGCCTCTCTGTCGTTCCAAGCGCTCCGCAGGGTTGCTGTGTCCTTGGCCCTGTGTTGACGTGTTCTCACACTCTTGTGATGGACGTGGGGATTCAGTTATGTTTGACCTCATGAAACGGCGTTCGTCAGCCCGGCCTGATCTTTGAACTCCACCCGTGGTTCCAAAACACTCAAGCGTCTGGACTAGGGCCGCGCCTCAGAGAGCTGGCTGGTGTTGAGTGTGTGTGTGTGTGTGTGTGTGTGTGTGTGTGTGTGTGTGTGTGTGTGTGTGTGTGTGTGTTGCATCTCTGTACAACCTGTTCCATTCATTCTGCCCGCTACTCTCTTTTTTCCGTCTCTCTTTCCATCTTTGTTTCTCTCTCTCTCTCTCTCTCTCTCTCTCTCTCTCTCTCACACACACACACACTCTCACTCTGCGTTATTTATAAGTTAATCTGACATCTTTACATGGAGCGGTTTATAACCTTCAGAGTCCATCACGTCTTCTCTCTGTGCTCTCTTCCCGCGCGCTGGCATACATCAGCCCTAATGGACCAGCACCAGTGTGCTTCACCCAGTCTGCTGTCTGCTCCACTCTGCTGAGATGTAGCTGTTCCCACTGAAGCCTTCACGTAACACCACTGGAACTACAGTTTAATGGCACATGATACACACAGGCACTTCTACATACGCAGTACAATTCACAGTGGCATTAATATATTTAAACACGTACCCAAATCACGTTATTCCATACATGCGTACATTATACACACACATTGTAATGCAGGTTGTACACCCTTGATGTGGTGTAGAGGGTGTAAAGTGCTCTGGTTGTGTTTCTGACTCTTTATTGTTGTGATTGTGCTGTTGTCTCCCAGTGGTGCTGCACATTGTTGACTCGCTGTTGGTCTCGTGTTGTCAGATCAAACACAACCTGGCTGAGGAGATCAGGCAGGAGATAGTCAATGAGCTTTTGGCTGCTGTGTCGCCACGGCGATCGCCCGTACCAGCAAGAGAGCGACCGGTGTGACCTTGGTTGAGGGCAGTATGGTGAGCTTACCCAACACACCCAACACACACCCACACATGCTCGCCCAACACACACCCACACATGCTCGCCCAACACACACCCACACTCGCCCGCCCAACACTCGCCCACCCAACACACATTTACATTACATTTACATTTACGGCATTTAACATACGCTTTTATCCAGAGCGACTTACAAATTGCTTTGCTTCTGATCACAGAATACATCCTAGGAAATAGTACAGATGGGCCTAAACTAAACTACAGGAGTACTAGTAATAGTACTACTAAACTACAGGGGTCAGTATCATTACCTAGTGTTTTGCAAGTTGGACATTTGACAAGAAGCACAAATAACCATAGACAGACAATTTAAGAACAACGGCAAATGGTATCAGCTGAGTTAGTGCTCTGGTAAGAACTCAACAAACAGGTAAGTCGTCAGTCTACGCTTGAAGATAGCAATAGACTCTGCAGTCCTAGCAGCTAATGGAAGATCATTCCACTATCTTGGAGCCAGGACGGAGAATAGTCTGGAGCTTTGTCTTCCATGAGACTTTAAGCATGGAGTTTCAAGTCGAGCCAAGCTTGAGGTTCTAAGTGTTCACTGTACAGATGGGCTTTTTACCATGGACATCATGTAGGGAGGGGCCAGTCCATTTTTGGCTTTGTAAGCAAGCATCAAGGTTTTATATCTGATGCGTGCCGCTACTGGAAGCCAGTGAAGAGAGCGTAGTAGAGGAGTCACATGTGAGAACTTGGGTAGATTGAAGACCAGTCGTGCTGCAGCATTCTGAATTAGTTGTAGAGGTCTGATGACCCGTAGAGGAAGACCTGCAAGTAGGGAATTGCAGTAGTCCAGCTTAGAGATTACTAGAGACTGCATAAGCACTTGAGTAGCTTCCTGTGAAAGGAAGGGTCGTATTCTCCGTATGTTGCAGGATCTGGTCAGCTTTGAAACATGTGTTGAGAAGGACAACTCATTGTCCAACGTTACACCCAGGCTTTGAACAGTTTCTGATGGTGTTAACAAGATGTTCTCAAAGGAAACTGTGAGGTCGTTGTGTGGGTTTGGGGTTCCTGGAATGTACAAAAGCTCAGTTTTGCTAGGGTTGAGCTTCAAGTGGTGAGTAGTCGTCCATGAAGCAATATCTGCCAAGCATGCCGAGATACTCCTAGAGACCTGGGTGTCAGAATGAGGGAAGGAAAGAATTAGCTGGGTGTCATCAGCATAGCAATGATAATAGAAACCATGAGACAAAATAATGTCACCAAGGGAACGAGTATATAAAGAGAAGAGAAGAGGGCCTAGGACCGAGCCTTGGGGGACTCCAGTGGAAAGTTTACATGGATTGAATGTAGATCCTCTCCATGTTACCTGATAGGAACGGTCTTCAAGATATGACTGGAACCATTTACAAGCAGAGCCAGTCACACCTAGGCTAGAAAGAACAAAGACTGCAGAAAGATCTAGAAGAATTAAAACTGATGATAGCTTGTTAGCCTTGACAGCATGGAGCTTCTCGGTCACTGCTTTGAGGGCAGTTTCTGTTGAGTGTGCCCGTTTGAAGCCAGACTGATTAGGATTATGGAGTTGGTTCCCAACACACCCGCCCACCCAACACACGCGCCCACCCGCGCCCACCCAACACACGCGCCCACCCGCGCCCACCCAACACACGCGCCCACCCGCGCCCACCTAATACACGCGCCCACCTAATACACACCCTCACACATCTTGTTACAGATGGTCAAATCTGTTAATCCTTTATGATTGGTTGTTAAAGATGTTACAAATCCTTTGATTGGTTGTTACAGATCCATTGTGACTATCCTGAGTGGTTGTCTTGTTTTTCCAGCCCAAACAGCACAAGACTAGAAGACGTGAGACTTGAATTTGAGTGCACACTGTTGAAGCCATGCACTGTGATCAGCTCAACAACGCCCCCTGCCTCTGTTAGACACTACTGCAGCAAGATCTTCTCCACCTACCCCTCCAACTCCCACACATGATCAACACTACAGTGGGATCCTCAACCCTTTCTGCCTCTGCCAAACACACCACTTGCTCCACCTGTGAAGGGGGAATATCCATCCATCATCAGAACCACTTCTCCACATGACCTACTGACCAGGAGCTGAACTAGACACCACCCACCACCTCCATCCACCTCCTTCATCCAGCCCAGCGGCTGGGCTCGTAGACACTACTGCAGCGCCAACACTGGACCCTGTTCCTTTCTCTTCACTTCTACACTGGCTCACCCATATACTGCTGTCCTGCACCATCTGTGCCCTCTTGGTGTTTCTGAGGAGCCTGAACAGAAGATTCTTCATCCAGCCAGTCCCAGACACTTTGATCCCAAACAGTATCACAGTTCTGAACGGTTTCCCTGATCCTGATCTTCCCTTCTGAAGAGAGGAGAGTTGTGGGTGTCATTTCACATGAGCGTACGGTACCTCCTATTTCATTGAGCGTCTCTTCCGGTCATTTCTTGGCTGTATTTAAGTTGTGGGTCCGTTTGTGTGTTTGTTACAGTGAACATGGCCTGGTTTTATTGCATCGTGGGTGTGTGTATGTCCGTATGTGGGGAGCGTGTGTCTGCCCGTGTGTGTGAGAAAGGTGTGTGTCCATGTGTGTGGGGATGGTGTGTCTCTGTGTGGGGTGTGTGTCTGTTCATGCGTTGATGGGTGTGTTTGTCAGCGGGTGTTTTTTGGTCTGTCCAAGTATGTGTGCCCGGGTGCCTGTATGTGTTCGTCAGGTGTGTGAAAAATGTCTACTGTAATCTTCTAACCCAGCCTCTGTGAGGTACTAACTGTGCAATACCTTTCAGTTGTTCAATTTGAACTGTCCAGTCACAACTGCTGTTTTATACACCTGCCACTTTATCGAGCAGGAAAAAAGAATCGAATGGCATTCCTGTATTTCTTAGTTGTATGTCAGGAGGCCGTTCGCCATCTCTGTGTGTACAGAACACTGAACTCCTTCTGCTCCTGGATGAGTATTGAGTTCTCTCTTCTCTGCCTGGTCATCCAAGACTGTGCTTTCTTGCTCTCTCTCTCTCTCTCTCACAGTCTCTGTCTGTCTGTCTCTCTCTCTCTCTCTCTCACACAGTCTCTGTCTCTCTCTCTCTCTCTCTCTCTCTCTCTCTCTCAGTCTCTGTCTCTCTCTCTCTCTCACAGTCTCTGTCTGTCTGTCTCTCTCTCTGTCTCTCTCTCTCTCTCTCACAGTCTCTGTCTCTCTCTCTCTCTCACAGTCTCTGTCTCTCTCTCTCTCACAGTCTCTGTCTGTCTCTCGCTCTCTCTCATAATAATAATAATTTATTATTATTATTATTATTAAACAAATCCAGCCACTACTTTGTCGAGATACCAGCATTTGGAGTCTGAACAAAACACCTTTGTGAATCTTTTTTGAGAGATTTTTTTTTTTTTTGCGTAAATTTTAAGTGTTTGAGGTGTAACGTCCAGACCTTTTGTATGAGGAGTCCTGTGTAGGATGTTCCAGGTGTTCATTCACCCATTAATGAGATGTAATACTAATTGATTCACATGACTACATTTTTAAGGGAAATGATAACTTGCCATATGGGATGCATGAGGGATTTATCTCTGAATAAAGGTTTATCATTAATAAAGATTTATTTATTTTTTTGAATACAGAGATAGTTGTGGTTCATGTCGTTTCTGCTCCTCAGGAGATGTTTGGTGTTGTCATCACACACTTCAGGTTGCTGGGTGCCGTTTTCGTGTGCTGAAACAGCTGTGTAGTTATTGTTTCATGTGCTGATGTTGCGTATTTGAGTGGTGTGTGGTTGGGATCTGTGTTCTGGGACATTGTGGTTACTACACAGGGATGTCTGTGGTCAGACAACAGAGTGGCTACAGAGTGACGGTCTTCTCATCTCTAACAGGCCTGGCGTAGAATTTGAAAAATTGACCTGTAGAGGTTAAGAAATATTTACCATCAAGGTTGGAGCTTTTTAAAGTTAACTATCAACAACATTTAATGAATTGAGCTTTATTGTTATACACATTGTTCAAGTACAAAGCGATGAAATAGCGTTCCTCCGAGGCCTCGGTGTAAAGCACCGGGATCCCAGATCAGCTTCTGCATCAAGGGATGTCACCGTTTTGCAGAATGGGGAGAAACATAGAGATAGACATTAATAGGAGACAAAAAAATATGACCACAGATTCTCACAACAGGACAACCGTCTGTGTGCACACAAAAAATCCCCATAGCACATACAAGCATTGATAACACAGACAGTCAAGCAGAGAGAGGCGAATTTTAAACAGCCACATTTATCGGATTTCAAGAAATTGTTTATTTGGTTTGAAAAGTAATTTTAATAGTTTTAATTGATGTAAAAGTGCATTACTTGTGTCAACATCCTGAGGAGTGTAGTACTTCTGAGATCTCATGGGCTGTCTAAAGCCTGTCATAAAAATTATTACACACTGCTGAAACTTAATCTGGCTGGTCGTAACCATGGAAACGTTCCTCTGCAAGAGAGCATAGCCATTGTGTGTCCTTCTGTGGGATTGTGGGTAAATGAGCGGCTTCCAGCCGCAAAGTGAGAGATTGTTTAATGGAAGAAACAATTTTACCATGTTAGCATTAAACAGAACACCTTTACACAACCAAATAACATTGCTTAATAAAATGTTTAATCTCTGTAGCAGGCACTGGTAATCGTGTGCGTGCGTGTGTGTGTGTGTGTGTGTGTGTGTGTGTGTGTGTGTGTGTGTGTGTGTGTGTGTATGATACAGCAGCATAAAGGTTGTGCTGTGCATTTTTCTAGGGCTTTTAGGGAAAGCTGCCTTGTTTACCAGTGAGGTAGTGTATGCCAGACTGGTTCTGGTGACGGTTCTGAGAGGCTGTGGCGTTCATGGTCTAGTGGCAGGGGAGCTAATCCTGTGATCCAACGGCTGGAGCTCGGATTCCCAGCTCGGCCATGACTGAAGTGCCCTTGAGCAAGACACTTAACCCCAACTGCTCCCTGGGTGCGGGGGCTAGGGCTGTCCACCACTGGGCAAGTGTGCACCACAGCCCCCCTAGTGATCACTAGTGTGTGTGTGTGACTGCACAGATGGGTTAAATGCAGCGGACAAATTCTGATTGAGAAAAAATCACAATTGGCAAATTGGTAACTTGTGGAACTGGCTATACATTTGCTGTTCTGGGAGGCCCCAGTCCGGAGGCCCAGTGCGGCATGCTGGGAAGGCCCAGACATGGTTCCGAGTCATAGCTCATGGTGCAGGGTGATGGTGCAGACAGCAGTTAAAACAGCGCCCCAACACACGGGCACCATGTTGGAACACAGGCTGGGATGGTGTTCTACTGCCACGTAAAGAACAACGTCCTCTTCTGAGAAGACAGTTGTGCTTGTAGTTGTTGGACCGGGAAAAGTTAACATTAAAGAGGACTGAGAGACTCCATTTATGTTCAGCTAGAGAAACTTCACTGATGTGTTCATCACTGATGTGTACGTGTTCACTCCACACAGCCCGTCTTGCGTCTGCACCGCTTGTTTCTGACCACAGCGGCTGTCACGTCAACAGGTTTCACAGCGTCTCTTCACGGAGGTTTTAATACGCTGAGATGATGAGGTCTTCTAGACGAGGGCGGAAGTGTCGTGATCATGAGACCAGAGGTGCGGTCGCTTTGATTTACTACACCATCTGAACTGGGAGAACCAGACTGGGACCAGTAGGTCTGTTAGTGGGGTCAATTACTTACCTTATGGGGCCTGCATTTAAGAAGCAAAAGTAAACATTCAATATTAATCAACATTTTATACAGTTTTTTAAAAAGATTAATAAATGATCACCGTTCTGTGCTTCTACTTTTATTTGCTTTACAATAATATCAACTATCAAATATTATAATTAATCAATTATCAATATTATTATTATTCTTGCACACAGTCTTGCTTGTTTATGCTGCTCAGACCCAGCCTGACTTGTAAATCCACCTTATGATTGCGGGACCCAGCTGCTCCGTGTGTGCATGCGGCAATACACAGAGGCACAATGTTTCTGAATATTCAAGCCAAGGGTGGATATTGTACCAGTTTGCCATAACTTTCTTTCCGCCTGAGTGACTTTATTATTTACGATAGTATGATATATATAAATTTTCTCAATTTTTTGAAAGAACTAATACATAAGTTTCACACTACGATGGATTTCTGCATTAGTCATATAACTAGTTAGCTAACGTGCCTGCTAGTTACATGCAGCAGTTATAAAGTCCTTCATGTGCAGCACATTGTCATCACTAGCCTAGATGACTGTTGCCAACTACTCACTAAGGAAAGGAGCTATTGGCTGTCCTAAAAATAGCTAAAAAGAGTAGCTAGAGGGTTCTGAATACTCGCTTAATATAGCAACAAAGTTGCTAAATTGTGAACACTGGTGTTGCTTTATCGCCATGCACAAAAATCATATGTGCCGCCACACCTCATTTAGGGGCCCCAGAACCCCCACTGCTTACCGCTCCTGCACACCGCCCTCTACGCACCTGCCTCATCACCTCAGCGGATTAATACAGCCTTTATTTGCTCAGGATGGAAGTGTTGAGTTTTGGGTTGGTCTTGGAGTCCAGTACTGGCAGACATTGTGCTGGTTGGGGGTGAGGAGATGGGGTGTATCAATACACGCTGTAGAGATGGGATGATCTGGCCTCCTCCTGGAGATCTTCTTAAAGGTCATGGCCTGGCCTGAGGAGGCTGGATCCAACCACAACCGTCCTCCCCTGGTCTCCACCTGCATCTGAGACCTCTGTGGGCTGCAGTAGGAAGGTTCTAACCATGGATGAAGATCCCAGCCTGGCTGGACAAAAGCGGCTTTGTGCTGTCTGTAAGACACAATTCAGCAAGACTGTTTGCCCTTAATGACATGAACCTGGTGCACTGAAGCACAGTTTACTGCTCGGAACTGGACCTGAAGAGTCCTTTTCCACACTCACACTGCACTCATGTCTACTAATGTACCTGTTATCAACAAGAAACATATTTCATTGATGTTACCTTTTGAGTCAGGAGGATTTATCTGATGTTTAAGTTGCTTGCTCAACATTTTGCCTTTTTAAAGGCACTTTGGGTGCTGTGCGCTTCATTTATCATTAAATTACTTAACGAATTTCTCTCCCCTTATTACTGGTCTGGTTGGATGTCGGTCTCCTGTGCTGACTGACAACAGATTAGAGTTTCTCTTCGATGGGCGGGTCGATGCAGAAGCTTTGAGAGGCAGGTGGCCAGTGGCCAAAGTAAATGGTTGAACTGGACTGAGTCCTAACAGCGATGGAGACGATTCAGTGAGGTCAGGTTTAGTCCAGCATGAGTTCTCATCAAATCATATTGCAAGCGCATATTACGCAGCAATATTTGAATAGACTCAGACACATTTTCTCAGATGATCCTTCATGTTTTCTACAGTGTTGGGTTAAATTTTCTGGCAGCATCTGATGATGTGTGTATAAGCTTGTCTTCAGTTCTTGGTTTAGTTTTGTGATTTTGAGTTCTTTTGTTTAAACCGTGCTGAACTCTGGAATTTTATATCTGCAGTTACAGCTCCAAAAACCAGTTGGAACCTAAAAATAATCCTGGTGTTTTAGGATGAGATTGATTTATACTCCTCAGCCCTGGAAATCTGAATAATTAAAAAACCATAAATGATGTGTCAGAGTGATGAAGCATGTAATGTGTTCTCACTGTAAAGCCACTCTCATTCCAAAGCTCCGCCTCCATCCAGGAAGTGAAATCCAGGCACGGGTGAGCAGGAAAAAAACCAACAGTCTGCAGCGGGTTTTCTGGACTTGGGTCATCAATAATGGACTGGCATCAGCACGCCTGTCCAGGAGCTTACACTGCTCTGCTCACAGGCTCATTAATACTGCTGAGGGTGGAGACTGCACATCAGCTGTCTGATGCTACACACACACACACACTACTCTTACAGCACAGGAGCCCCAGCTCAGCACAGGGGTTGGTTGGACAATACTGGAAGTGATTATATTTCTACACTGGACGAAGGGACAGTGGCAGTGCTGGTCTGGATGGTCCAGCTGTTTCCCAAATCTAGCTTTTTCAGTCTCTAGCGCACTCTATCTCTCTCTCTCTCTCTCTCTCTCCCTCCTCTCTCCCTGTGTGTGCTGAAGAGCCGGAGGCAGGCGGTCCAGGAGGGAGACTCTTCAGTGGAGTTCATAAGGAGGGGGCCGGTGGTGAGGCTGACCATACAGCTGTTCTTTGTCCTCTCTCTCTTCCTCTCCCCCACACTCTCTCTCTCTCTCTCTCGCTCTCGTACTCTCTCTTTCTCTCCCACACTCTCTCACACTCTCCCTCTGTGCCTGTTTGCTAACTCTCAACATGGAGCCCAACAGCCCTAAGAAGATCCAGTTTGCTGTTCCGTCGTTTCAGAGCCATTTGGACCCTCAGGCAGCAGAACATGTAAGTAGGAGGGGTGGGTGGGGGTTCTCCTGTTACTCTGAGCCTAACATATTGTTGTCTGTAGAGGAGACCTCCAGAGACACTCAGAGTGCTTAGCTGACGGATCACTTCTATAACAGGGACTCGTTAGCATTGTGTTGCTCGCTGGGTTCAGTGTCTGGCAGCGCTAATAACCTCGTGTCTGCAGTGCAGAGTGTGTGCAGGACTGTGTGTGTGTGCAGGACTGTGTGTGTGTGTGTGTGTGTGTGTGTGTGTGTGTGTGTGTGTGTGTGTGTGTGTGCGCGTGCATTTGCTGCTGGCTCAGGAGAACTTCTGCATTTACTCTTCTAGTGTTCATTCAGCTCAGTGTCGTGTGTGCTGGATCAGACCTAAACGTGCATCTTTAGTCCAAAGTCCAGAGACTGTGGCACAACGTCCAGCTGAGGAATCAGAGTAACGTTTGGAGTTGAGTTTGCCAGGATGCATATTGGCCTGGTCTGTGCTGAGTGTGTGATGTGTTAGTGAGGCAGTGTCAGATCTCTGCTCAGTCCTGCTTATACAGGAAAAATCCTGACCACTACATGCACTCAGAGAAGAGACCAGCCTCAGGAATACGGCTGTGATCTAATAAGGGTTAGTGCAGATACTGATGTCTGATGTGTCATGCTATCTCAGATGTGCATGTGATCCGAGAAAAGCTTCACTAATGAGATGGAAGTTCTGACTTTTTAGGTTGTTTGGATTTAACACTAAAGCTCATGTGCATCTTCACTGAAGGCCAGATGATCTGAAAACCACCGCTATGTCAATATGTGATATACAGTTATTTACAGTTGCTCAGTTAAATTCTCTCACTTAAGTCCCTCTCTCTCCCTCACTCTCTCCTGCTCTCTCCCTCACTCTTCCTCTCTCTCTCTCTCTCTCTCTTTTTAATCCACAGATACGCAAGCGAAGACCCACTCCAGCAACTCTCGTTATTTATAACGATCCCAGTCCATCAGGTAATATTACTATTTACACCCCAGCTCATAAGGTAATATTTTTAGAGAATCCAGTTCATCAGGTAATATATGGGGGTCAAAGGTTACCGCAGTACAACTGTGGGTTTACCTCTATTCCAGTGGCCATGTGGTCAG
Source organism: Brachyhypopomus gauderio (assembly GCF_052324685.1). NCBI lineage: Eukaryota > Metazoa > Chordata > Actinopteri > Gymnotiformes > Hypopomidae > Brachyhypopomus > Brachyhypopomus gauderio. The sequence goes on from NC_135214.1 coordinate 11,436,728, forward strand.
TCTGCAGGGCCAACGTGTTGTTTGACTTCAATGGGCCTCAAGTTAACAAAACTGTTACCATGACCCAGTAAGCCCATTGATGTAATAATTAATAAACAATAAATAATTAGAACATAAATAAATAAGTGAAATATTGATATAAAGCTGAACTGAAGTGGGGGGTTTTCAGTACGTCTCCTTTCAGACATGGTTGGCCATGTTACTGCTACACAACAGTAGTGGGACTGTTGTGTCTGACTGGTGCTGTAGCTTGTCTGACTGGTGCTGTGGCTCGTCTGACTGGTGCTGTGGCTAGTCTGACTGGTACTGTGGCTCGTCTGACTGGTACTGTGGCTTGTCTGACTGGTGCTGTGGCTCGTCTGACTGGTACTGTGGCTTGTCCGACTGGTTATGCGTTAAATCATATGAATCAGCTAATCAGCGAATTGGTGCTGTAGCTCAGCTAATTGGTGCTGTGGCTAGTCCGGTTTGTGCTGTAACTCGGCTGACTGGTGCTGTAGCTCGTCTGAATGGTGCTGTGGCTCGTCCAGTTGGTGCTGTAGCTCGTCCGACTGAGGCTATATCTCTCCCTCTACGCCACAACTGTTCTGCTGTTTTAGTGCGTCTGTCTCAGTCTGTTTACTGTGTTTACAGCGTTCACCACTTCATCTGATTTAACGCATCACAGAAGTGTCGGGTTCTTCACAGACGGGTCGGGCCCTGTGCAGCGAGTTCAGAGGTCTGGGAGCGAGGACAGCCTACACCAGGGCCCTGCAGCGAACACAATAGTCTGGCTGTGACCCTCAGCCATATACGCCCGTCCAAAGCTGCATTAGATGAGCTAGTGAAGAAAGACCACGGAGCCATGCAGAGGTCATGCACACTGCTAAAAGATTGCACTAATGTACCATTTTTTTTTAAACAAAATGGTTCGTGTTATGCTTTATGAGCACCTGTGGTACCCTGTGCTCCTTCCTGATAACAGGTGCAGTGCACTCGTATCTGAGACCCACTGCAGGAGCGATTAGACTCCACACATGGACACACGTCTGTAGCCTTGTCAGGGTCATGGTTAGTGTTATCAGAAGCCTTCAGTGCTGGATAGCCCACTTCAGGATTTGTTTTGTCTGGTGCTGATGAGATTAAAAGTGTAATGACGACAATTTAGAGGGGTTAGAGGTCATGGGCAGGACCACCCCCAAACATTTCAGAGACTAAAGTTCATAAAGTTCCACCTCTGGGTTGGTTGTGCGTCTGCACGCCTGCATAAGGCTGAAGATGTTGGGGACGGTGACTGTGGTTGCAGGCTGTGACGGGCTTCAAGATTTCAGGTGGTGATGGTCTAGCAGTGGTTTAGCTGTGAGCAAGGAAAGGGTTAAACATTTCAGCAGATGGTGGTCTAATTGTGGGCGAGGACAGGCTTAAAGATTTCAGTGGGCAGGGCTCTAGTTGTGGGTGGGGACAGGTGTGCCACACTGTGCATATGTCCGTGAAGCCCCAGGCCAATATCTGAACAAACAGCCTCCCGTCGCCTCACCATATGGACCGTGTTGCTTCGGAGGTCCTGCTCCTCTGAGATCCTGCTCCTCAGAGATCCTGCTCCTCGGAGATCCTGCTCCTCAGAGATCCTGCTCCTCGTGGATCCTGCTCCTCAGAGATCCTGCTCCTCTGAGATCCTGCTCCTCTGAGATCCTGCTCCTCGGAGATCCTGCTCAATCCAGCATAAGCACAAGGACACCTTATTCCCCATCACTGCTGCAGAGTGGAAAAACAGCCGTAGTTTGGCCACAGCGGCCGGAGGAAACGCCCTACAGCCCGAGTTCTGTCAAACCTGTGGTCGGCGAGTGGGGGATTGTTTATGGAGGTAGTGCTTAAAATGATGTTGGTCGGAGTTTTGCCGTAGCATTGACATTTAAGTAAAGGTCAACAATGAATAATGGAAAAGACCATTTTTATAATAGTCTTGTTAAACGACATCAGTGGTTGAACTGTGCAAGGTCTGTGTGTGTGGCTGTGCGTGCATATTTTGTGTGCTCATTGGGGGGTGTTTTTGCCTGAAAGGCAAGAGGCACTACACTTTAACCTTGATACATTAACCTTTGACCCTGTGACAATGCTACTGGGTGGTCAAACAGATTCCCAATGAGTAATGTATGTGCAGTATGAATCTATTGATAGCTCTGAGTAACAGACGTCAGAGGCAAAATGAACACAACTGCACCGTGACAGCTTGCATCTGGTGTGTGTCACAATACTGCGTGGTATGTGAAAGATCATGCACTTTATAAGAACACCAACAAGGAAACTGACAACATAAGAGTCTTGGCTGCGTGGTGATATTTTTTTCACCTTTGGAAAGTGGTATAAATGGTCTCATCATCACACCCTGTTTCGGTGCGTTTGATCGGAGACTGAATAACAGTCGCCCCTGGCCGGCCTCTTTCCTGTCCCTCGGAGAGGAACGGGCTATTTGGGTTAATAAGGAGCGGTCAGCGCCGAATCTTATGTGCAGTAATTAAACCGTCCTGCTGCAGTGAGCCAGCACCATCTACACGCCAGCCGACAGGCGCTGATTCACAAACTGTATTGTCGGCGAGCGTGCAGGAGGAGAAAAGTTCCAAGTGTTGATTCCTGCCAATCCGGTGGTAGGCGTTTCTTACCCAACTCTCGATAATTACTGCCAACGGGACTTCTCGCATTCCAAAAAACAAAACACTTGTTTGCTTTGCTGCGAAGAACTTTATAGACGAGCCCTCTCGCGACCTCTTCGTGCCGCCGTATGTTCGTAGCTGTGCACAAAACATCAAATCTGGAGGCAACCGTGCTGGCTTCCCGAATGGCTCGGGAATCTTTTCAAGCATGCTGTAACGTGTGCTGCGTCCTTTACCGGCTCGTGATTGGTTGGACGCGTCGCGGCGTGCGTGGATTTCGGCGGTACACCGGCTCGGTTGCTGTTGCGGCTTGCTTGGCTCTTGCAGGCGCGCGCGTGGGCGGAGAGCGGACGCACACAGCAATTCTTTGTGACACTGGCATTCCTCTGTGGTCCAAAAGCGTGCTGCTGGTGCCTTATAAAAGAACCGTTTTGATGGTCCGCGAAGCTAGACGCGGTCTCGCTGTCGGAGTCTGGAGCAGAGGGATCTGGAACTTGCTGGCGGTGCCGGTTGGACTAGACTCTTTCAGAACCCACGGCGTTGCCTGCCCAACTCTTGTGTAATAACTCCCTGTGTGTAACAGTCTCCTACTGTGTTGGAGCCAGCACAACCGTACAAGCAGAAGACGAGTAGAATGAGGTCTTTGGCCAACACTGAGTTACTGTGCGTCCCTCCTCTGGTCTCAGTGGGAATTGTTTTTGTTTGTTTTCATGCACTTGAGGTATGAGCTCATTATGAAGTGTGTTTGGCCCCGGTGAGAGCGCGGTGGAGTGGAGGGTTTCTAAAGAGCGCGTGAGCTCGTTTCTAAAGAGCGCGTGAGCTCGTGGCCCGGGCCCAGTGGAGAGAGGTTTTTTTTCCTGGCCACCACGAGCGTGACCTCCGAATAATGATCTTATTGTGGGCGGTTCATCCAGACTGGACCGAACAGAGCGCTGTACATACAATGCCCTCATAAATATATTTTACTAGATGTTAGTCTAGTAAGGTGTAATAGCCCATGTTTAAAATGAATCATTGGGCAATTAGTCTATGAACGCCGTTTGTACAGTTTTCTTGTTTAATATGGTACTTTGCGTGATAAGAATATGAGAACCTAAAATGCAGATTTTCCAAATAAATGTAATAAATTAGACACCATGGACCGTGGGCTAAAGCGAACTGAGGAAATTAATACCTGAAGGCAGATGAAGTGATCTGCACTTCACGACTCCAGAGTGTATGTTAGAGTGTATGTAAAACACACATGGTGCCCATCTCTGCATTATTTAATATAAAAAACTTCTCCATATACAAACAGTTAAGAAACATACACTTCAGACGGTTTTACACTTCAGACGGTTTCTGATTAGTAAACAGTGTTCCTGACTAGTTCCTGTCTCATCGTGGCCTTCTGTAATGGTGTGCAACGTCTTTAACATCAGTTCTAGTACACCGTGCGTCCACACACGAGGTGTGAGGGATCAGATAAAGGCTGAGGACAGACGCCTGCTGCAACCACTGTTGCTGCTTATTATGGGATGTCATTCGTTAAGGGCACTGGAGAGTGAGCAGACGTGACAGAAACAGTGGAGAAAGTTTGACGCTCAGATCATGTCTGACTGGAAATGATCTATTTGTATGTTCTCTTCCAGTGGCACAGATAGGCCTATATATAGACCAGCAGACAAAACAGCAAAACAAATCTTGCACGTTTTTTCATGTTCTGCATCCTTTGTCTATTTTGGACCAAATATTAAATGAAAAAGGTAAAAAAAAAAAACATGTAGATCATATTTCAGGCACATGCTGAAAACCAATTCTCTCTCTCTTTCTCTCTCACTCCAACTTTCACTGTTTCTCTCCTAATTTCTCTCTTCATCTCTATCTCTCTATGCATCAGATGAAAAGCAGTCAGCAAGCTCCCAGGGAGAGGTTGCTCCTGGATCCACCCAGGGAGAGGTTGCTCCTGGATCCACCCAGGGAGAGGTAGCTCCTGGATCCTCTTGTCTGCCTTAATCTACAGGAGGAGGTTCAGACCCCTCCCTTAATTTAGAGCAGCACTTTGATCTGTGTTCATGACATGACATGCTCCTGCACTCCCACCATAATCATCCACACATGCACACTGAGCTGTGATGGTGTTGTGATTGTGAGGGTGATGTGGTTATGTTATGGTGGTGGTGGTGGTGGTGGTGGAGTGATGGTGGTGGTGGTGTAATGGTGAGTGCAGGTGGTGTTGCCCACCTCAGTCTGCTCCACACCACCGAGGCAGCACTGATGTGCGTCTCATCGATTACTTAGGGTGGAGCTCTTGAAATTGTGTGTGTGTGTGTGTGTGTGTGTGTGTGTGTGTGTGTGTGTGTGTGTGTGTGTGTGTGTGCGCGCGCTTGTGTGTGTGTGTGTTGGAGGGGGTGAAAGGTTATCCTAATTCTGTCTCACAGTGCTTTTCCACTGTCCATGCCAGACCCGGTCTGCCCAACTGTCTCCAGCCCAGAGGAAGACGAGCGTCTACACACCGCCCACCATGAGAGGTATACACACACACACACACACACACACACACACACACACACACACACACACACACACACACACACACACACACACTTCATGCCAAACATGCCATCTGTCCCACCATCCTGCCCATTAGTTTATTATTATTATGATTATTATTATTGGGGAGTTTGAATGTATTATTGTTAGCAATGTATTAGTCCTAAAGTGGAAATTGATTTTGGAGTATGAGAATCAATAATAAGTAATATATAATAATATATAATTTTTTTCAATTTTCAGCTTCTTTGCAAAACCCACTAAATGAGTTATCAAGTTTAGTGTGTGTCTAGTTTGTGTCTAGTGTGTGTTTTCATTGTGTATAATCTGCTGTGTAAATAGGTCTTTCAGTCACATGCATAGATACTATGTTTTTAAAATGTTCTCTGAATCAAAGCAAAATAATCAGATCAGCGTGATCAAATCATGGTGAAATGTGAGATTTAATGATGCACAGACCTGTTTCCCTGAGAACTGTGGTCTAATTGAATTGTTGTGAGCTCAGAGATTTAGCCCCTTATTAAGAACACAGCTCTCCATCACAGGAAAACAGTAAGGCCCTGATGTCGTCTCCGTAACCATGACCACGACCTCTGTAACCATCTGCCACCAAACTTGCACACACTGCTTTACTTTGTACCGTCTGCGTTGCTGGCATCTCCACCACTGAGAGCACACAGGCTGTTACCCCCTCCTCCTCCCTCTCCTCCAACTCCTCCCACTCCACCCACTCCTGCCTCTCCTCCAACTCCTCCCTCTCCTCCAACTCCACCCACTCCTCCCACTCCTGCCTCTCCTGCCTCTCCTCCCTCTCCTCCCACTCCTCCCTCTCCTCCAACTCCTCCAACTCCTCCCTCTCCTCCAACTCCTCCCTCTCCTCCAACTCCTCTCACTCCTCCAACTCCTCTCACTCCTCCCACTCCACCCACTCCACCCACTCCTGCCTCTCCTCCAACTCCTCCCTCTCCTCCAACTCCTCCCTCTCCTCCCACTCCTCCCACTCCTCCCTCTCCTCCCACTCCTTCAGCTCCTCCAGCTCCTCCCACTCCTCCAAATCCTCCAACTTCTCCAGCTCCTCCCTCTCCTCTTACTCCTCCCTCTCCTCAAACTCCTCCAACTCCTCCAGCTCCTCCAACTCCTCCCACTCCTCTCACTCCTCCAGCTCCTCCAGCTCCTCCCTCTCCTCCAACTCCTCCCACTCCACTCACTCCTCCAGCTCCTCCCTCTCCTCCAACTCCTCCCTCTCCCCAACTCCTCCCACTCCTCCCATTTCATAAGCACGTGTCCAATCACACACACTGCAGCACCTCGATTGCTCACCTGTGCAGTTCACTCCGCACATCACACACCTATGAGTTCATTACCGCTTTAACAATACTTGGTAGTTATAAATTCTGTTCTCTTCTCATAGTCCATTATGGTGTATAACACAAATTGTGATATGTGTAATAGTTCCTACACATCTGTGTTAAATACACATAGACTATATTTTGCCATTGCCTTCATTTGCATCAATTCAAATTTAATAGTCTTTTGCTTGTAAACAAACCTATTAAACGAATTAGGGTAGACGTCCTGGGAGAGGGCTTCTGTTCCTTGACACACCTGTTTCCACTCAGCACCTAATTACTACACCTTTGAGTAGAGTCAGATGTGTTGTCCGGGACCTTAAACCATGCCTTATCCTTACATCCAGAACACTGAATTAGACCTTAGACCAAGAGAAATGCTGTGGAAAATGCACAGTTTGTGGGACATACCATTCTCCCAGTTGTGGACATGCTCTTCTCAGAATTTATGGGACATACCATTCTTGGAGTTGGTGGGATGTACCATTTTTAGAGCTGTACTTCTGGTGACACCCACATTATCAGGGTCACATAACTGCAGCAGTGCTAACGCCTGAATTAAATGTGTCAGACTGTCCAGATTAGCCATGAGTGTAACAACACCTAAACCCAGAACCATCCTAAACCCAGAACCAACCTGGAGAGGTTCTGACCCGCCCCTGCCATGCCATCTGCCACCCCAGACACAGTGCCAGAGCTGTAGGAATACCCCGTGTGTGACGTGGCTTCTAAACTCGGCACACTCAGAATCTTTCCTGACAGCAGAAGCTTGAGTTTCTGGTTCCCTCCTCACTTATCACACACATCTCTGTCTTCAGTTTCTTTTGTGTGTGTGTCAGAATTTCGTTTCTGTTGTCAGCAGGTGTTTGTAATTTAGCAGCCAACCCTGAACTCCGTGCTCCTCTACACATAAGAGTATCCTCTTGCTTTATTTCCGCTCTTGTCTGCCTATGTCATTAGAAGATTTCAGGATCTCTGAGGCCAAACCTTCTCAGAGCTTTGTAGACCCCAAGGGCCCGTGTTTAGGAGGTCTACACAGTGTCTGCACCTCTGCATTGCTCTCTCAGATGGGGTTTGCTTCAGATGGTGTTTGTATGAGAGTGGTGGAGGTGGGTGTAGGAGAGGCTTTCTTAGGGCAGTGATGTGGGTGGAGGGGGGTGGAGGGGGGGGAGCAGAGTGCAGCAGAACAGCCTCCCGGACGGAGCCATTTCCTGGCATGGACGTGCTAAACTATATTAGCCTGAGGCGATCGATCAATAAGTGCGGAGGCATCACTGTGGATGCAGCCGTAGATGGGCAGGCTAGCTGAGCAGAGCAAAACACTCCAGAACGAAGAACCAGTCAGCATTCCTGCGGCAGGACGCCATTCCACACAGCCTCAGACCAGCAGTGTGGTCTCCACCCAAACCCCAGCCGTTTCAACCCAAAAACCTCAGCTGTCATGTTCTTCACAAACAACCCCCCCCCCCCCCCCGTCTCCACCCTAATGTCTTCACCTGAACCCTAGCTGTCTCCACCCTGGCTTTCTCCAACCTAGCTGTCTTCACCCAGACCCTAGCTGTCTCCACCCTAGCTGTCTCCACCCAGACCCTAGCTGTCTCCACCCTAGCTGACTCCACTCTAGCTGTCTCCACCCAGACCCTAGCTGTCTCCACCCTAACTGTCTCCACCCAGACCCTAGCTGCCTCCACCCTGGCTGTCTCTGCCCTAGCTGTCTCCACCCAGACCCTAGCTGTCTCCAACCTAGCTGTCTCCACCCAGACCCTAGCTATCTCCACCCTAGCTGTCTCCACCCAGACCCTAGCTGACTCCACCCTAGCTGTCTCCACCCAGACCCTAGCTGTCTCCACCCTGACTGTCTCCGCCCTAACTGTCTCCACCCAGACCCTAGCTGCCTCCACCCTGGCTGTCTCTGCCCTAGCTGTCTCCACCCAGACCCTAGCTATCTCCACCCTAGCTGTCTCCACCCAGACCCTAGCTGTTTCCACCATAGCTGTCTCCACCCAGACCCTAGCTGTTTCCACCATAGCTGTCTCCACCCAGACCCTAGCTGTTTCCACCATAGCTGTCTCCACCCAGACCCTAGCTATCTCCACCCTAGCTGTCTCCACCCAGACCCTAGCTGTCTCCACCCTAGCTGACTCCACCCTAGCTGTCTCCACCCAGACCTTAGCTGCCTCCACCCTGGCTGTCTCTGCCCTAGCTGTCTCCACCCAGACCCTAGCTGTCTCCAACCTAGCTGTCTCCACCCAGACCCTAGCTATCTCCACCCTAGCTGTCTCCACCCAGACCCTAGCTGTTTCCACCATAGCTGTCTCCACCCAGACCTTAGCTGTTTCCACCATAGCTGTCTCCACCCAGACCCTAGCTATCTCCACCCTAGCTGTCTCCACCCAGACCCTAGCTGTCTCCACCCAGACCCTAGCTGTCTCCACCCAGACCCTAGCTGTCTCCACCCTAGCTGACTCCACCCTAGCTGTCTCCACCCAGACCCTAGCTGTCTCCACCCTGACTGTCTCCGCCCTAACTGTCTCCACGCAGACCCTAGCTGCCTCCACCCTGGCTGTCTCTGCCCTAGCTGTCTCCACCCAGACCCTAGCTGTCTCCAACCTAGCTGTCTCCACCCAGACCCTAGCTATCTCCACCCTAGCTGTCTCCACCCAGACCCTAGCTGTTTCCACCATAGCTGTCTCCACCCAGACCCTAGCTGTTTCCACCATAGCTGTCTCCACCCAGACCCTAGCTATCTCCACCCTAGCTGTCTCCACCCAGACCCTAGCTATCTCCACCCTAGCTGTCTCCACCCAGACCCTAGCTGTCTCCACCCTAGCTGTCTCCACCCAGACCCTAGCTGTTTCCACCATAGCTGTCTCCACCCATTTTTCATCTCTGTGCTTCTGGGACTGTGTGAAACTTCCGTTTCATACATGGGATAGATGAATCTGTTGCCATGGCTATTATATCTAGGCAATGTTATCTGCAGAAAATAGAGTTCACCAGGAGATTTGAGACATCATTAAATAGTTAAAGAGAGTGTGACATGGAGTTAATAAGACTCCATGAGAGAGGGGCGGGTGAGAGGACAGGAGGCAGTGTGAGGCAGTGTGAGGCAGTGTGAGGCCGTGTGAGGCCGTGTGGTCTATGGGAGCAGACAAGGCTGCTGAGTTTACAGTCAGTGGGGAAGGAGATGGACCTTGTTCACTATACTTCATTATTTGTCAATTCACTGGTTCTGTGACTCCCTAAGAACAAAGACACAGTGATGAGCACAGAATCATGGGGATGAGCACACAGGCACAGGGATGAGCACACAGGCACAGGGATGAGCACACAGGCACGGGGATGAGCACACAGGCACAGGGATGAGCACACAGGCACAGGGATGAGCACACAGGCACAGGGATGAGCACACAGGCACGGGGATGAGCACACAGGCACGGGGATGAGCACACAGGCACGGGGATGAGCACACAGGCACAGGGATGAGCACACAGGCACAGGGATGAGCACACAGGCACAGGGATGAGCACACAGGCACAGGGATGAGCACACAGGCACAGAGATGAGCACACAGGCACAGGGATGGTCTGTTTACTGCTCCCTTTCTCCTGAGTTCAGCTGGTTGGTTTTGCATTGTTTTAAATTATTTATTTTAATTGGACCTTTTTAAGGTTGTGTTTGTGATGTTTCCCTTTGTCCACCCCCACTAGTCTCCACTAAAATCCGAGGACGAGTCCAGTTTTGACATGCTAATATCAAACCTCTGTTTTCTCTCAGTCTACTAATGCTCTCTCTCTCTTTTTCTTTTTCTCACTCCCTCTTACTCAGTCTCACTCTCTCACTCTCTCTGTCTTTCAGCTACGATTGAACGTAGAAGCTCTCTCTATAACAGTGGTGTCGTGTTACAGTGTAATATGGCTTGGTGCTGATATGTGACCAGGAAGCATGCTGCCTGTGCTGAAATAGCTGACAGTACATCGGATAGCAGACGAGTCCGAACAGCAGACTCGCCGTCTTTCATCCAAAACGATCAGATTCTGTAGACAAAAGGGACCGATTGTTCACTGAAATTCAGTGATCACAGGCTAAAATAGGAGCTCTACTTCTTTAAGCCCATGTCATCTTGCATTACGTTTCACTGTGTTCACAGAGACGTCTGCATCTTAGAAAAGTCAGACAAATTTGTTTATAGTACATTTTACAGTCTCATGCATTTCATATGCTGATAGGCCTTGTCCACTGTATGGCACTGTGCTTTTTGTTTTGTGTGTGTGTGTGTGTGTGTGTGTGTGTGTGTGTGTGTGTGTGTGTGTGTGTGTGTGTGTGTGTGTGTGTGTGTGCACGTGCGTGCATACGTGTGTGTGTGTGTGTGTGTGTGTGTGTGTGTGTGTGTGTGTGTGTGTGTGTGTGTGTGTGTGTGTTGAGTGCAGAACTGCAGTTGATGGTGGAGCAACACTTTCAGAGAAAGGAGCAGCTGGAGGTGGGACTCTGTGACAGTCCAGACACGCCCAGTCCAATCACAGAGCACCACTTTGGCAACGCAGTCCAATGGGCCAATCACAACTGCCCAGAGCCAAACGGCAATGAGTCTTGTGTCAGTTGTGATGGGCAGGCAGGAAGCAGTATGGCAGGGGGTAAGTCTAGATCAGAACAGAACCGGGTCTGCCTCATTCTTATTGGACTCGCATGGACAGAGACATCTAGGTCAGGGGCAGTTTGTACTTTGTGAGCACACACTTCTCCTTCATGGCTGATTCAGTCCAGCGATCCATATTTAAAGCCTTCAGAGAATCTGAACAGTCACTGTAATTGAACAGTGTGTTTAAAGTGTTTCTAGTGTAAACATTAACCTTGTCAGTCTGACCTCTTGTGGAATTACTGCAAACTCTGATGTGAAGCATAACTGCTAATTCCTCAGATGACTGCTTAAACACAGCTGGGCTGTGAAACATTCTTCTTTTTAACTGCATTTGGAAAAAGCAAAAAAGCTCAGAAAAAAGGGCTAGATTTGGACCTGGTTCTGCTGCACGACTGCACGTTAGCGTTACCTTAGCCTCGTGGTGACTGGTGTCTTGAGGAGTTCCTCCATGTGCTGACGAGTCTTCTTCTGTTTCTTGTCTCTCCTTTACTTTATTTTCATGTTACATTTCTTTTGGAAATTATTATTTTGATTCTGGTTGTCATTCTTTTGTGTGTTCATATGCAGAGGAGTCAGCAGGGACTTCAGAGAGTCCACAGCAAACCTTGTCCAGTCCTTCATCCGTGTCGCGATAACCTTCCCCGACATTCACCTGCGACACGCACCTCTGTTTCTCGTAATCATTGTATTCGCCCTTCAGATCTTCTTTCTACAAGAACTCTTTTTCTGTGTACATACACTCTTCTTTTACCTGTAGCTATGCCAACCATGATATTGATGTTTAATAGCATTCTGTATCTCTTCTGTTTGAGTTTGACAATATGCTTGTTCATAAATGTCAATAATTCGTATAAGGAAGTACACATTTGTGAATTCCTTCATCCACTTTCAGTATTTGTAATAATTTAAGAATATATCTGTGGTGTGATAAATATTGACAGAAGATTTCCTGGTCCTTTGAAATGCGTTTGTAAAAACTTCTGACCTTCTTTATGTAACGATGGTTCACAGAACTAGAATGAAAGAAATAAAAGTGATTTTTTTTCAAGCTTGAAATGGAAAACCTCATGGAGTGTGTGGTGTTTGTTAGCAGGTATTTATCACAGTGTTCAGCATGAGTTTCCCACTCCCACACACTTCACACCACCTCAGTTGTCTGCAAACAGTCCACATTTGAATAAGAGTCATGAATAATGGATGTTTTTCTGCCTCTCTACACTGTTATCAGAGTTTACACTGACTTGAACTGAGTTGAGTTCTTGATATTCTTCCTGACTGTTCTTGTGTCCTTCACAGGGCTGTGTCTGTTATCACTTAACACTGTTCTTTGGTGAACGGTGGAGTGAATCCAACTCTGAAAATTGTCTCCAGTAGCTGAGATGTTCTCAGAGACTGAGCTATGAAGCTGAAAGTTCAGAGTAGATGCCCTGTGGCACCAGGGGGAGTTTCAGCAAGTGTTGGGATTCATGCTGTTGTGCATCTCCGTGCAGGTAGAGAACCAGCAAAGATCCAGCGTGCCGGACCAGAGGAGAGTCTCCACCGGCCCAGACGTCCACAGTCCCCTCTGGCCACGCTGTCCGAGGAGTCAGCCCACGTACCACCCCGACGCAAAGACACACCTTACCAACAGCAGCCCCCCTTCACAGCAGGTAGGAGCCACATGACCTCGGAGAAGTTCCACAACCACAGTGAGTTCCAGAACTGTCCATTCCACTCTAGAACCGAGGAATGTTCTACCCAAGTAGACAATTGCACTGTACACAAAGGAAGAAGAGACACTGTGGTGGACTGATTGGCTGATGACTGACATTGACTGTCGAGCATGTCGCTCGTTTAAAATCACTATCAGAGATTTCAGGAGGGCCACTTTAAACAGTGAATGTCAGAACTGCTTAGCATAGTTTACCTTTTAATGTTTTTATCCACATTTGAATACAATATAAGCAGAATACATAAGTATCTGTATGTCTACACTCACATGGCTATGCAAATCACTTTTCTCTCACCAGGCATGAAGACAGGTAAAGACCAGACAGAGTCTTCCTCAGCCTTTCTGGAGGATGAAGAGGACCTACCGTAAGATGAGAGACAGGCAGCCATGACCCTGATGAAGGTTTAATTAGTAAGCAAGAGAGTGGGACAGTATGAGCCAATCGGCCCGTCCAACACCTCTTATTAAACCCTGTTTGTGTTCTTCAGTTTCTCTGTGTGAGGGTTCTACAACTGGTAGAGGTGTTTTCATTTGCTTATGACAATATATCATCAATATATTTCATATTATTGTTTTATCATAACTTGTTAATCATGAGAATTCCTTTCTTTTTTTCTTTAATCATCCAATATTTTCTGAATTTTATGGTGTGTCCATTTAAACTGTTTGTGCAGTGATGTCTCAGTGATACACTTGACAACTTGACCAGGAATTGAAAATTACATTATTTTTGGTAAACTTGTAGTAGATGTACTCAGAACTAACTCTCTGGCAAGCACAGTACTGTTGTACTACCGACACTCTACTAACGTGAGTTTCTGGAGCCCACGGCAGAAACGCTGCTCACTTTCAGCAAGGCTAAGATCAATACACACACCAGCACGGTCTTCTGCCCAAGAGTATGCCAACGTTTAAGAACAGGCAGAACAAAGTATACTCGTATTACTATTTTATATCGGCGTTTTATTTGGGAGGTAACAAGGCAAAAGGCTCTGGCCTGAGGAAAGGAACAGTGTAACGGCAGTGTTTAGTGCTGTCTTGTAATTTCAAAGGATTACAAAAATGTTATCTAACTGAAATTGCATGACATTTCTATTTTTGGGGTGTTGAATTTAAATAACAGTAATTATATTTTTATAGTATACATATTAAAACTGCTTAAACCGATGTTATGTTTCTTACTAATGTACGCCAGACAGCAAATCAAAAGAGTTTACTCCTATGGCCACGCCCCCAGCCCACAGGCCTCTCTATGAAGGCTGCAGTGAGGACTTAAAGGGTTTTTTGATTTGTTAATACCGCTGGACATCTTTTTTGTTGTTGTTGTCGTGCTAAGTTTGGTTTTTCTGAGCTACTACTTTCTGTAAAACAGCTCAGCTCTCTCCTGGTAGCGTTAAGTTGAATTATTTTCAGGCTGAACAGCTTTATGTTGTTGGCAGCACGTTGACGGATCCAGTCAGCATTAGTTTTGGCTTCAGCGGTGTTGAGAAGCTCTGAAACGTTCTGTCCCTACCAGATGGTCTGCAGTTTGATGTGTTTAAACAGAAATAAACTGCCTCTATTGTTTCTTCTCCAACATACTTTAATCAGATATTTAAAACTACATTGTGTCGTGTTTAATTTTTCTGATAATCCATATGCGACGAATGGTTTTCTTCGCGACCAGCAGAGAGCGCTGTTGTGCATGTTCAGTGGAGTGGGTCTTTACTCTGAAGGGTGCGACTGCTAAAATCAGCAGCTAGACTTGCACACAGACTCATTAGGCCTGGGCGTCAGGATGGAGACGAGTCCCATATTTCTGCTTTCTTTTTGCTTGCACTATCAAGGAAGGCAGTAGAAAATAATATGAAAATGAAACCAATTGTGATTTTAAAGGGAAGCAGAAGAATCTTTAATAAATAACTTTACAAGTACCTGGGGAGACAAAAAAATAAAACAAAAAAGAAAATTAAAATGCTAATTTACAAAAATGACGCAATGAACCAGAATGGACCAGGATGAACCAGGGTGGATGAAGGTGGATCAGGGTGGATGAAGGTGGATGAGGGTGGATGAGGGTGGATGAAGGGGGATGTAAAAGGCAGCGTTTAGGAGGCTCAGCGATTCTTCCTCGAGGGCTGGTCAACCTCCTCCTCCTTTCGAAAACAAAGTTTCCATGACAACACAGTATTCCTCGCCATCTCTATGACGACGCTTGCTGTCATGGACACATCAAAACTCTCCATCATTGTGACCCTCCCCCTCTCCAACCGCTAAGGACACAGTAGCGTTAGGATACAGCTGACACGGTGCTATGTACATCAACCATTATCAGCTTTGCGTTATACCACAGTACACACACAGTGTCAGAGTTCAGGGCCGCTACACCCAGGGGCCGGTGGAGCAAGACCCCCGTCAGGCCGTTTTGCTGTTCCAGGGTGGAGGCTCTGAGCTGGGCTGGGCCTCAGGGCTGGGCTCAGCTGATCCATCGCCTGGATCACCCCCGGGCGAGCGGGGGCTGCGTCCCACAGAGTCCTGGGAGGAGTGGAGCAAGTCTGTGTGGTTCAGTTCACTCAGGGACTTTGACTCCGAATCGTGACTGGCCCGGGCCGGGCTTCCATGAGTCAGTGTGATGTCTGCTGTTCGGGATGATGCCTCCTGCTCACAACGCCTCTCCCGCTCCTTATTGGCCAACTCTGGCAGAGAGAGAGAGAGACACACACACACACAGAGTGAGAGAGAGAGAGAGAGAGAGAGAGGAAAACGTGAGGGGGGGGGGGGGGGGGGGGAACTGAATGGCATCACTGAAGAGCAGCAGAACAGGGCTGTGCCCACTAAACCAGGTAAACCCACATAATGTCACCAAAACCATTCAGAAGACAAACTGGATTTAATGTACCATTTACACAGCAATGTAAACCACATCACAGGTTATCAAACCTGTTTAATCCTCTGATTAAACACAGATTTTCCTAGGCATATGAACACACACACACACACACACACACACACACGCATACACACCTTGAACAGACAACTCCTTCCACCGCTCCTTGTTGCTCTGGATGACCTCGGCAAGTGTTTGCCGGATCCGTTTGAGGTCGATGCCGGTGAGGGAGTAGTCCGTGGCCACGGCATGCTGGTCACCCAGATCTCGCTCGCTGTGTCTCTGAACGGACTCGACCACAGTGGCTGAGCCTCGACCTGACAAGCTGACGAGATAAACAACAACAACAATGAAAAACATAACGCAACAATTCCAGCTCCTGGACAGCACTGCTGTGGAGAGAGAGAGACAGCACTGTACAGAGAGACGGCACTGCAGGAGAGAGAGACAGCACTGCTGGGGAGAGAGAGACAGCACTGCTGGGGAGAGAGAGACAGCACTGCTGGGGAGAGAGAGACAGCACTGCTGGGGAGGGAGAGACAGCACTGCTGGGGAGGGAGAGACAGCACTGCTGGGGAGAGAGAGACAGCACTGCTGGGGAGAGAGACAGCACTGCTGGGGAGAGAGAGACAGCACTGATGGGGAGAGAGAGACAGCACTGCTGGGGAGAGAGAGACAGCACTGATGGGGAGAGAGAGACAGCACTGCTGGGGAGAGAGAGACAGCACTGCTGGGGAGGGAGAGACAGCACTGCTGGGGAGGGAGAGACAGCACTGCTGGGGAGAGAGAGACAGCACTGCTGGGGAGAGAGAGACAGCACTGATGGGGAGAGAGAGACAGCACTGATGGGGAGAGAGACAGCACTGCTGGGGAGAGAGAGACAGCACTGCTGGGGAGGGAGAGACAGCACTGCTGGGGAGGGAGAGACAGCACTGCTGGGGAGAGAGAGACAGCACTGCTGGGGAGAGAGAGACAGCACTGCTGGGGAGAGAGAGACAGCACTGCTGGGGAGGGAGAGACAGCACTGCTGGGGAGAGAGAGACAGCACTGCTGGGGAGAGAGAGACAGCACTGATGGGGAGAGAGAGACAGCACTGCTGGGGAGGGAGAGACAGCACTGCTGGGGAGAGAGAGACAGCACTGCTGGGGAGAGAGAGACAGCACTGCTGGGGAGAGAGACAGCACTGCTGGGGAGAGAGAGACAGCACTGCTGGGGAGGGAGAGACAGCACTGCTGGGGAGGGAGAGACAGCACTGCTGGGGAGGGAGAGACAGCACTGATGGGGAGAGAGAGACAGCACTGCTGGGGAGAGAGAGACAGCACTGCTGGGGAGAGAGAGACAGCACTGATGGGGAGGGAGAGACAGCACTGCTGGGGAGGGAGAGACAGCACTGCTGGGGAGAGAGAGACAGCACTGCTGGGGAGAGAGACAGCACTGCTGGGGAGAGAGAGACAGCACTGCTGGGGAGGGAGAGACAGCACTGCAGGAGAGAGAGACAGCACTGCTGGGGAGGGAGAGACAGCACTGCTGGGGAGGGAGAGACAGCACTGATGGGGAGAGAGAGACAGCACTGCTGGGGAGAGAGAGACAGCA
>NC_135214.1:11459047-11499047 GCF_052324685.1 Brachyhypopomus gauderio
ACACGCTGCTGGGATTTATGGCCAAATAGTTTGATCTCCGTTTCATCTGATAATCAAAAGTGTGAGACATTTCAGGGGCCTTCTGGCAAACTCTCAGCAGGTTCTGTTGTGCCTTTTAGTTAGAAATGGCTTCCGTCTGGCTTCTCCACCCTCAACGCCTGGTTGGTTCAGTGCGGCACAGATGGTTGTCCTTCTGTGAGATTTTCCCAGTGGAGCTCCGAATCTCATTCATAGTGACCACTGGGTTCCTGGTTACCTGTCCACCCAAAATTCTTCCTCAGAGTTTATCACATTTTATCCCCCAAATCTGAGCCTGGACACAGTCCTCTCTCATAGGTCTATGAAACAACTGTCTCCATCTGATTGTTTGGTCTTCACTTTGACATACACCAGCAACTGGAGGACCTTTATATAGACAAGTGTGTGGGTTTCCTAATAATATCTAATCAGCTCAGTGATGAGGTGTAGTCCAGAGAACTCACAGAAGCAATTAAAGGACAACTGACCCAAGCAGGATACACTAGAGCCCAACTGTAAGAACCATAATAAAGAGGCTGAATATTTATATAAATGTGATATTTTGGTCGTTAACTCTAAATACATTTACAAAACATCAAAGAACTTTGAAGAAGGTTAGGAAAAGACTGTTTGTGTGCTGTGAGCTGTCCTGCCCTTGGTATACAGTTGGTTTACATAGCTATTCTCAGGTGGGTTTTAACCCTCAGGTGTTGCAATCCAATGGTCTTTAATAGTCTGAGGTCTGACCTGCTAGCAAACAGTGAACTGTATCAGAATGCTGTCCAGAGTTCAGTCTAAACTGATGCATTTATGCTGGTGGAGGTTGGATCTGTTTCAAGCACAGTGAGTTTTGAAAGTCTTTAAGAGCTGATGGGTGGGATTCTTCATGAGGTGGCACATACCTAGTCTGGATGTGGAAGTTGTTGGTCGTCCCAGTGTGTTCAAAGTCATGAACAGCAGCGGCAAACACCATGGCCAGTATCTCCAGTTCAGTGAGCCAGTGCTATAAGGAGACAGAGCACAGATTCGTCTTTGTAACGTGCTCATAAAACCAGACGGCTGTCGGCGCAGACACTGCCGTAGCGTCACTCCGCCTCTGTGCAGGTGCATCAGCAGCTACAGGTACATCTCCGCAGAGATGTCAAAACAGAAGAGATTATCACCATTGGTCAGGTGGAGACACTGCAGCCATCACTTACCATAACACCAGTGTGGAGCATCAGATAGTGTGCGGTCTGGGTGACGTCAGCAGCGTGGATCAGGTTGTGATAGGGGTTCTTGTGTTTGCTGTAGCCCACCTCTAAAGCCTCCACAAAAGCCACCAGAGAAGACACAGGTATCTGCCCAGGACAGAGCACAGAGTCAGAATGTACCCAGATGCCCACCACAGACTGAACCCAGACAGAACACACACTACAGACTGAACCCAGACAGAACACCCACTACAGACTGAACCCAGACAGAACACCCACTACAGACTGAACCCAGACAGAACACACACTACAGACATGCTGCTCCCAGTCAGTTTGAACTGGTTCATGGACTGGTCAAAAGAGGGGACCAGCTATGGCCCCTGAGGGACAGACACCAAAGTGTGGTGAGTTCTCAGTTGTAGTTCACCTGTGGATGAACTGATCACTGTAAACAGCAACCTGTGGAAGACCAGCAAGCAATGGGATCTGTGCTGGTGACCTCTGACCTACAACAATATGTGCTGTTAAATTTACAGGACGTCCAGAAAGAGAACCCGCAAGCCCAGTAAGCTATAGTGAATAGGAAGGAATGCTGATTTCTAGATGCTGCTTTCTAGATGAAGGTCTGTGAGTGTAAGCGTTAATGTGCCTGAGAGTGAGTGTGTGTGAGTGTGTGTGAGTTAAGAGAGAGTGTGTCGTACCCTGAAGCGGTTGATCAGGTCATATCTGGTGAGCAGCTCATACACCAGGAACTTCAGGGCATGTTCACTACTGGCCTCGTGAAGCGTGAAAACATCAAACGACCATTTATCAACATCCTGTGAAGACAACAGAAACTTTTCAACATCCTGTAAAGACAATAGAAACTTATCAATGTCCAACAACAACAGTGTAAATTCATGAATTTGAACATTTGCTATAATTAAAGACAAACAGGTACATACTTGCATTTCCTACATTTAACAAAGTTAAAAAATGGTCATTAAATATAAAAACATGATGTTGAATATACCACATTCCATGATGAATATTCATATTCTCTGCAAAAAAGATGTTGAATATACTGCATTTCATATTGAATATTCATATTCTCTGCAAAAACATGATGTTGAATATACTGCATTTCATGATTAATATTCATATTCTCTGCAAAAAAAAACATGATGTTGAATATGCTGCATTTCATGATGAATTCACATTCTCTGCAATTTATAAAGACAAACTCATCTGTAACATCACCTCAGTTCACTTTAATTCAGCTTAATCATTAATCTCTCACACTAGTGAAGAGCTTTGACAACCAATGTGCTCTGTAATCTGGGATCTGTGATGCTCAAACACACATGGATATGTCGGCCAGATTCAAATGAACTTTAGTAACCTCAGATGCAGTTCGTCTGAATTTAAATGATCTGAGAACCAGTTCAGCTGAACTTTAGTAACCTCCTCCTCCCTAGATACAGTGAAAAGAGGCCCATGAGAAAAGGATGATACCTTCAGGGCGAGAATGACAGCAGGAGGGTACGTCAGCCCCGCCATGTTGGACGTCCTCCTGTACATCCTGTCAACACACACACACACACACACACACACACACACACACCATTAACTACTGCTTCACACCAGTATAACCAGATGTGTCATTCATCAGCATCTGTGTTTATACATCTCTTTCAATGAAGTATTGAAAATTGACACATTATGTAAAAAAAACACATTTAAAAATGCATTTTTTAAAAGATTTTTTTCAATTCTTGAAAATCATGATGTTATCTATTTGGTTTTCTCTCTGGTTTCAAATGTAGAGGGGGATATTAGAACACAGGAGGGTGAGTTTAGTTTAAAATGTAGAGTGATGAGTTTTGTTTAAAACACAGGACTGAGAGTCAGACTGTGTGGCCTGGATGCTCATAGGGAGGTCTGTGCATGTGTGAGGCTCACAAGGAGGTCTGTGCACATGTGATGCTCACAGGGAGGTCTGTGCATGTGTGATGCTCACAAGGAGGTCTGTGCACGTATGAGGCTCACAGGGAGGTCTGTGCATGTGTGATGCTCACAGGGACGTCTGTGCACGTGTGATGCTCACAGGGACGTCTGTGCACGTGTAATGCTCACAGGGAGGTCTGTGCATGTGTGGTGCTCACAGGGACGTCTGTGCACATGTGATGCTCACAGGGAGGTCTGTGCACGTGTGATGCTCACAGGGACGTCTGTGCATGTGTGGTTGGTAACCAAGAGCTGAAGGAACCATGTATTTGGGCTTTAGCAATGACATAAAAGCAGAGAGAGACGGGCTCCCTGCTGGGCCAAGAACTCCTAATACATGCCAGAGTTCTGCTTATGTAGCGAATTGAAAGAATAAGCAACAACGGATACTGAAATTTATATTTAATTATATTTATATTTATATAAGATGTGAATGATGATACACACCTTTGTGTTGTTTTCTTTTGAGATGAAATGAAAATATCAAGAATTGTGTTATCAGACGTGTTTCATGTAATTCCAGCGTTTTATTTATTTATTTTTATTTTTTAACCTCCGGTACTGGTGACTATGGTGAACATGAGTACCAGTGTCTTTAACCACAGGGGTTGTTTCTTTAATGTGTGGCGTACGTCCCCTCCGTCAGGCGCTCGGAGATGCCGCGGTCCTTTACACCCAACAGGTGTCTGTGACATTCCGAAACAGTTGCTATGGAAACGGGAGAAACTGGCCAAATTGCATGTGGTAGGGAGAGTTAGAACTGCACAAAGCTTTACTCAGAAGAGAGGGATGAAAGAGAGATACGGTATGGGGGAGAGAGAGGAGTGAGGGAGGGGAAAGACAAAGGGAGAGAGAGAGAGAGAGGGAAGGGGAGCAGGGAGGAAGAGAGAGAGAGAGAGAGAGAAAGAGGTATAGAGGATAAAGGAAAATGAAAAGGAGTAGGAGAAAAGTGATGAGAGTGTGTGGAAGAATAAAAGAGTGATGAGAGTGCGGGGAGAATAAAAGAGTGATGAGGGAGTGGGGGAGAATAAAAGAGTGATGAGAGTGCGGGGAGAATAAAAGAGTGATGAGAGTGTTGGGGAGAATAAAAGAGTGATGAGAGTGTGGGGGAAAATAAAAGTGATGAGAGTGTGTGGGAGGATAAAAGAGTGATGAGAGTGTGGGGGAGAATAAAAGAGTGATGAGAGAGTGAGAGAATAAAAGAGTGATGAGAGTGCGGGAGAATAAAAGAGTGATGAGAGAGTGGGGGAGAATAAAAGAGTGATGAGAGTGCGGGAGAATAAAAGAGTGATGAGGGAGTGGGGGAGAATAAAAGAGTGATGAGTGTGTGGGGGGAAAATAAAAGAGTGACGAGAGTGTGGGGGAGTATAAAAGAGTGATGAGAGTGCGGGGAGAATAAAAGAGTGATGAGAGTGTGGGGGGAATAAAAGAGTGATGAGAGTGTGGGGGAGAATAAAAGAGTGATGAGAGTGCGGGGAGAATAAAAGAGTGATTAGAGTGTGGGGGGAATAAGAGTGATGAGAGTGTGGGGGAGAATAAAAGAGTGATGAGAGAGTGGGGGAGAATAAAAGAGTGATGAGAGTGTGGGGGGAAAATAAAAGAGTGACGAGAGTGTGGGGGAGTATAAAAGAGTGATGAGAGTGCGGGGAGAATAAAAGAGTGATGAGAGTGTGGGGGGAATAAAAGAGTGATGAGAGTGTGGGGGAGAATAAAAGAGTGATGAGAGTGTGGGGGGAAAATAAAAGAGTGATGAGAGTGTGGGGGAGTATAAAAGAGTGATGAGAGTGAGGGGAGAATAAAAGAGTGATGAGAGAGTGGGGGAGAATAAAAGAGTGATGAGAGTGTGTGGGAGGATAAAAGAGTGATGAGAGTGTGGGGGGAAAATAAAAGAGTGATGAGAGTGTGGGGGAGTATAAAAGAGTGATGAGAGTGAGGGGAGAATAAAAGAGTGATGAGAGAGTGGGGGAGAATAAAAGAGTGATGAGAGAGTGGGGGAGAATAAAAGAGTGATGAGAGTGTGGGGGGGAAATAAAAGAGTGATGAGAGTGTGGGGGAGTATAAAAGAGTGATGAGAGTGAGGGGAGAATAAAAGAGTGATGAGAGAGTGGGGGAGAATAAAAGAGTGATGAGAGAGTGGGGGAGAATAAAAGAGTGATGAGAGTGTGGGGGGGAAAATAAAAGAGTGATGAGAGTGTGGGGGAGTATAAAAGAGTGATGAGAGTGAGGGGAGAATAAAAGAGTGATGAGAGAGTGGGGGAGAATAAAAGAGTGATGAGAGTGGGGGAAAATAAAAGTGATGAGAGTGTGTGGGAGGATAAAAGAGTGATGAGAGTGTGGGGGAGAATAAGAGTGATGAGAGAGTGAGAGAATAAAAGAGTGATGAGAGTGTGTGAGAGAATAACAGAGTGATGAGTGTGTGGGAGAATAAAAGAGTGATTAGAGTGTGAGAGAATAAAAGAGTGATGAGAGTGTGAGAGAATAAAAGAGTGATGAGAGTATGGGGGAGAAAAAAAGAGTGATGAGAGTGTGAGAGAATAAAAGAGTGATGAGAGTGTGAAAAGGGCTTTAAAATGCTCCATTATATTAAAAGACTGATTTGCCTTTTCTGGAGCAGATGATGTGGATGGTGGCTTGTGTGTTTGTCAGTGCTGTTCATCAGATAGATATTTAGAAGACAATGCGCAGTGCAGGTGTGCATGTGAATCTGGTTCTTATTGGCACAGCACCAGTAATCCCAGTGACACTGTGGGATCTGAGTGACTCACACACACCACGCTGACACCACCCACTCCGTGGTCCAGCGTGGACACCTGTTGGTTGTCATGTCTGGCTCCGCCCCCTACTGTCTGTCTTGCTTTCGTGTTTCTTTAGTTCCGCCTTTGTTTTGGTTTCCATAGTTTTTCGTTTGTCTGTCACGCCACCTCGTTCATATCACTGCCCTCCTAGTTTGGCTTTCAGCTGTTTCCAGTTTAGTGTGGTGATTTAGTTTGGTTTATGTTCTCTGTGTAGTCATTGGATACTTCATTGGTGTTGGTTAAACTGGTTAAATTCCCCATTTGGTGAAATTCCTCATTTCCATGTTTTGCAATTTGTTTGAGTCTTTGCTTGTTTCTCTTTGTAGTTTTGTTTTCTATTGTATCTAGGTTCACCCGGCTCAGTGGTTCTAGTTGTTCTTAGTTGTTTCCCTTTACATGTGTGATTGTTTTGTATGTTGTATTTTAGTTCCCTTTAGTGTACTGTTGTTTCTATGTTTATATTCTTAGTTTATCTCAGTTGTCAATCTTTGTATTTTGTAATAATGCCTCCATGTTGGCACAGTTCGGCTAGAGGAGACTATTAACACCACGGTTAATAAACCTAGCTCTCCTTCACACTCATGTCTGCCTCCTAGCTTGGTGCCATTACAGAGTCACTTACATGTCAAGGAAGAATGAAACTGTATTTCATTGGTTTAACAGATGGCCTCATTCCTTACTGTTAAGCTGTTAGGATGTTTACAATGGTGTGAAAATACCAAACAGAGAGAATGAGGAGAGATGAATTCCGTACCTTCTGTTCACTAAGCCAGATTTATATACTCCACACAGGGGCCAAGTGAGGTCAAGGGGCCAAGAGTTAAATGTTATACATCTATTCTACAGATTTCTGATTGGTCAGTTCTGTTGGCTGGATGTGTTATGGTGGTGTGTTGAGGTGTTATTTCTCCCTTTCTTTTATGGGTTGTTAAAGTGGCCACCGTAGTTCTCACATACATATGAGTGACATACATTTTTGTCTGTGTGAATTGATCTTAATGAAGCCTTTAAATTCATGGTTTTAGGTTTCTATAAACCAGTTCCTCTCAGCTAAGTTACAGTAATGCGATGATTCATAGAACTATCATACCACATCATGGCCACTTGGAGCAGTAAGTACTCGGGTCTAAAACAGGAAGTACCTCTCCACGAAGATTCCAGCCTGTACGGCGTGAACGATGCTACGAAACCGCGGCTTCTCTTCCGGCCGGCGCCGTGCCACGCCCATCTTCCTGGTGAAGGTGGATGCCAGCCAATCACGTACCTCCATGGGCACGGAGTCCGCCTGGATGTCACTGAGCTCATCCTCTGTGTCCAGCAGGCGCCTGGAAGAGATGAGTCATATCTGGAGAATGAGCAGGTCAGTTTTTCAACGCTAATGTTGATAATGGATAAAAGTTGACAGCCCCCAATTAGCATTCAGATAATGGAGATGTTTGCTGATTGCTGGTTAGCACCTTTCACCCACTGTTAACCTCACTTTAAAATATGAGGATTTATGTCCACAGTCTGGAACAGGCCTGGGTGCATGAGGTAACTTCCTGCATGAGTTCCAGCGTGATCGCTGATTGGTTCCTTCAGCACAGTAATCATGACGATGTGTCATAGAAGAGCACAGAGCTTTAACTCGGCTGCCCAACTCCAGCTCTAGAGATCGACCTACTTTATCTCCATCACACCTGGCTACAATCCAGCAGGTGCTGCTGAAAATTTGTGTTGGATTAGGACTCAATCTGATCTCCGCTGGGCTGGAGATCTTCAGGACAGACGCTTGGAAGCCCTAGTTTGTTAGATGTATGTGCCTGGAGACAGAGACCAGCATTAGCTGACCAGAATGTGTTTACTATAGGAGGAGTGTCCTGAAATGTGCACTTTTTACAAGGAGCACATAGAATAGGTTATAGGATAAGGATAGGCCAATCAATGATATCAGATATAGGACAATCCAATTGAGAGGTGTGTATTGTCGGAGGAGTTCATATAAATTTGCATGTTTTAAGAAAAGCCAATCATAACGTACATATTGTAGGACGATTTCTACACAGTCAAAAAGTCTCAGTTTAACACTCTAATTAGATTAATAAGCTGGTGAGTTTGTGTTGGTAAAGGTCAAACATTGAGCTGCGTAGTTCTGTGTGTGACATGCACACTACAGCAGGAAGAGTCTGTGATTCAGTCTGCTTCCATTATGAGGAAGAGTCAACATGTGAAACTAGGAGTTAAAAGGCAAAACTGCACAGCTCAATATCAGACTATAGAGTCTGATAACAGACTCTATGCTCCTACAACAGACTCCACACTCTGTCCTGGAGCATGGCACGATAAAATAATGTGCAGCAGAAAGAGACAGACAGAGAATGAACAACGGCAAACATACAGAGAGAGAGAGAGAGAGAGAGAGAGAGAGAGAGAGAGAGAGAGAGAGAGAGAGAGAATGAGAGTAGGAGACAGAAAGGGAAAGAGAGAGAAAAATAGAGACAGGTTTGTACCACAGGGCTTTTTACGCAACAGACCAAAGAACAAACAAACAGTGCTCAGGGTGCGTTCTGCTGTGCTGCAGGACGGTCCCGTCCCACCAGAGCAGGACACGCCAGCCGCTATCACAACACGCAGTAGCAAGCCGAAACTGCTCAAAGTCACTCCCATGGCAATGCATCCGGTGACTGTCGTTACGGAAACGTAATTAGCCGTAGCAGCCACCTGCAGAGGGTGGACCTGCCATGCAGAACGTGGGTGAGTTCCACATAACGGAGAGAGTGAGTGACAGAGAGAAGAAGGGAGGGATGTGGGAAGGAGAGAGAGAGAGGGAGAGAGAGAGATTGTGGAGGTGGTTTAATTAAGGGTGAAAACATGGCCAGAAATTCCAGTCTGGGGTTATGGTGCATGTGCGGCTAGATAGGACTGAGAGAAAGACAGACACAGAGAGTGAGACCACAGGAGAGAGAGACAAACAAAAAGAGAGAGACTTCTACTGGCTCTTTTCATTTAACCAGTAAGGTCTAGAGACTTTCAAGCTTCCATAAAATGAAAGACAGAATAGTCCTTTTATCCAGAGAAACAGGGAGGCAGATAAAGAGAGAAAGAAGGACAGAGAGACAAGAGAAGGAAAGGTAGAGTGATGAAGAGATGCATGTTAAACCCGAATATTACACGCTTACACACACGCTTACACACACACACGCTTACACACACACACGCTTACACACACGCTTACACACACGCTTACACGCACGCTTACATGCACACACGCTTACACACACGCTTACACGCACGCTTACATGCACACACGCTTACACACACGCTTACACAGACATACGCTTACACGCACGCTTACATGCACGCTTACACGCACGCTTACATGCACGCTTACATGCACACATGCTTACACACACACACGCACGCTTACATACACACACGCTTACACACACGCTTACACACACACACGCTTACACACACGCTTACACGCACGCTTACATGCACACACGCTTACACACACGCTTACACAGACATACGCTTACACGCACGCTTACATGCACGCTTACATGCACGCTTACATGCACACATGCTTACACACACACACGCACGCTTACATACACACACGCTTACACACACGCTTACACACACGCTTACACGCACGCTTACATGCACACACGCTTACACACACGCTTACACAGACATACGCTTACACACGCTTACACGCACGCTTACATGCACGCTTACATGCACACATGCTTACACACACACACGCACGCTTACATACACACACGCTTACATACACACACGCTTACACACACACGCTTACACACACATGCTTACACACACACGCTTACACACACGCTTACACACACACGCTTACACACATGCTTATTCCTGCTCTGTCCCTCACACAGCACATCACTGCAAACCTCCCATGGTCACTATAGCTTCATGGTCACAGTCCTAAGAGAGTTTCTCAGAGGAGGATTATGGGTGATGCAACACGGAGTGACAGAACCCGCCAGAAGAGAGATCACTCATCGTATTTGACCATATTCACTCTCCTGCTCACCCTCTCTCTTTTGCTCTCTCGTTCTATCTCTCTTTCTCCTATTTTCTTTCTCTCTCTTCTTAAGCCGCACAACATGGAAAAAGAGAACAGAAGATTGGTCCTGCAGAAGCGACCCAGCGCGCCCCTCCCAGTGTTTCCAGTGTTCCCAGTGCTGGGAGGGCAGCTCTCTCACCGTGTTTCGTCAATGTAGACCGCTTCAAGGACCGAGGCTGCATACTCGATGTTCTTCCTGAGGTCCACAATGTTCACTTCTCCTTTATCCAGCTGCTTCACCAGACACCTTAACCTGCAGAGAACAGAGGAAGCACATGAGTCTCCTCACCAGCCCCAGTGCACCCGCACATGACATCACATTGGACATCATTTCTTTCCATGAAGGTTTTGACACAAGACCATAGAGTCCCTGTAACAAGGGATGCATTTGGTTTCTATGTTTCCTCTCCTGCAAGGTCACAACGTTTTTCAGCTATGTTTTCTAGGGTGGTCCCCATACCAGGATTTTCCAGGACACAAGAACGCCCTCCAGAACTTAAGACTGTCCTGCACGCACATCACAGCGTATTTATTATGTTGAGTCCATCTCTGTGACAAGTTGCCATGCCCCACTCAAACCACAAACCACACTGTGCCACTCGAACCACAAACCACACTGCCCCACTCAAACCACAAACCACACAGCACCACTCAAACCACAAACCACACTGTGCCACTCGAACCACAAACCACACTGCCCCACTCAAACCACAAACCACACTGTGCCACTCGAACCACAAACCACACAGCACCACTCAAACCACAAACCACACTGTGCCACTCGAACCACAAACCACACAGCACCACTCAAACCACAAACCACACTGCCCCACTCGAACCACAAACCACACAGCACCACTCAAACCACAAACCACACTGACCCACTCGAACCACAAACCACACAGCACCACTCAAACCACAAACCACACTGCCCCACTCGAACCACAAACCACACTGTGCCACTCGAACCACAAACCACACTGCGCCACTCGAACCACAAACCACACTGTGCCACTCGAATCACAAACCACACTGCCCCACTCGAACCACAAACCACACTGCCCCACTCAAACCACAAACCACACTGCCCCACTCGAACCACAAACCACACTGTGCCACTCGAACCACAAACCACACTGCCCCACTCGAACCACAAACCACACAGCACCACTCGAACCACAAACCACACTGCCCCACTCGAACCACAAACCACACTGCCCCACTCGAACCACAAACCACACTGCGCCACTCGAACCACAAACCACACTGCCCCACTCGAACCACAAACCACACTGCCCCACTCGAACCACAAACCACACTGTGCCACTCGAACCACAAACCACACTGCCCTACTCGAACCACAAACCACACTGCCCCACTCGAACCACAAACCACACTGCCCCACTCGAACCACAAACCACACTGCCCCACTAGAACCACAAACCACACTGTGCCACTTGAACCACAAACCACACTGTGCCACTCAATCTCAGGACAAGTGTGAAAACATCTTAACAGCACTACAAAGATGCAGGTCTGCGTCAGGGCATAGACAATCAGAAAAGAACATGAAGTCACTACACCAGTGAATCAACCATGAGGTCCTAAGCCCTTGCAACCAATGCCGCATTTAATGCTGATCTCAAGCATATCTTAAAATGTGTACTTTGTGAGCGTGAGAGCTTTAAAGCTGAGACGAGACTTACACTGTACCAGGAGCTCAGCAGACGCTCGAGTCCACACTGACCAACGCTAGCACCCTGTTCCAACTTCCTGTTATAAACAGGCCAGTTTACGAAGCATACGTTTCACTTTGTATCTGCCATAACTCCATTCCGCGGTCAGACAAACTACTCTCTCTCTCTGGTCCTTAACAGGTGTGTCCCCATAGACATGAGGCAGCATGCATGTGTTTTACTGCTTAACTCTTACTGCTCATGCCGAGAACCTCCCTCTCCCATTTTCCAACTCAAACAGGACAAATTTGATTCACAAAGTGTGCGTCGAGTGGTGTGCGTCGATTGGTGTGTGTCGAGCGGTGTGCGTCAAGTGGTGTGCGGCGAGCAGTGTGCGGTGAAGTGAAAGGATGTTAAAGTCTAACACTTCTTGAAGTTTTCAAACTGCAGCCTGGTATCATGGGAAAATGCACTGACATCACCCACCAACAGCCCTGTTGATCCATCACTGCTGCGTGTGGACCACTTGCATTGTTAACATACTGTGACATGTTTCCATGATTCCTGATTAGAATTTACCTTTAACATGGATTTTTGCTCCATGTAGATTCAAGAACACTCTGGTAATGGTGCTGATGTAAATCTCCTGAAGTTCATCCTGTCAGTTTAGAAGAACGTGTTTTTGCGTGAGGTGTCAAATCACGGCCAGACACCGACTCCCGCCGGATAGCTACACAGGGACTCGACACTCTGCCTGAATATGAAATGGTCCTTTACAGTCAAGTGTGGCAATTTTGTCAAATTATAGTTCAGCACTGCCAACCATGAATCAGGGCCCTGCCACTTTGATAACACCACCTAATTGCGGAGCAGACAAGAGCTGCTGTGAGCCAGAACTGGGGGAGAAGGTGGAGGACGTTAGATGGAGGAGGAAGGAGATCTTTTCCACCTGC
Organism: Brachyhypopomus gauderio; assembly: GCF_052324685.1. Taxonomy (NCBI): domain Eukaryota; kingdom Metazoa; phylum Chordata; class Actinopteri; order Gymnotiformes; family Hypopomidae; genus Brachyhypopomus; species Brachyhypopomus gauderio. The sequence goes on from NC_135214.1 coordinate 11,471,750, forward strand.
TTGCCTCCACTGGGGGATTTGATGTCGGCACACTCACCCTCACCTGGCTGCACCTCGGGTGTCGTGCGTTTGAAACCGACGATGAATACCGATGAAGAATGCGGGAGGAGATGAAGGGTGTGTCTGGAGGCAAGGATGTCTGGTGGCGCAGAAATAACAGACGCGCACACAGAAACCATCGAGAAGAACTGAGAAGGGGTTTTGTTTTTCATTTTGTGACAAATCACTGTTTTGTTTTCTTTATTATTAGCTGAGCCTTTACCATCTAAGATGAGCCTTTGCTATCTTCCAAGTGCAAAATAACTAGCTCTTTTTTTAGCAACACACCAAGTCAGGTAAAGGGCAGCATGTGGCACAACTTGGATTCAAACCTGCATAATGGCCTTTATTGAGTCTAAACGTTTAGTAGCTGGAAGCAGCATCAAGAGTCTGATAACAGTATAAATCTCTACAGGCTACAGAGCAGTGACCTACATCTATGTATGTTGCTGGCTATTTTAACCCTCTTTGTGTTTGGCTGTGTATACACTTCAAGTGTGTGTGTTTGTGACAGAGAGATAGAGAGAGAAAGTGTGTCTGTGACGGGGCGTGGGGGGGGAGAATGTGTGTGTGTGTGTGTGTGTGTAACTGCAGTGGCAGATGGAGACTATCTGGCCAGGGTGAGTGTGTGTGGAAAAGGTCAGGGGTCACAGAAGAGTGGTTTGGCAGTAAAGAGCCTGACCCTGTTGTTTTGTTCCCCCTAACAACAAGCAGACGGGAGGAGAGACCCTCATCACAGTGAAGAGCTTCACTGGACCAAAGCTGGGAAGGGGGAGGAGATGGGGGAGAAGATGGGGGAGGAGATGGGGGAGAAGATGGGGAGGAGATGGGGGAGAAGATGGGGGAGAAGATGGGGGAGGAGATGGAGGAGGAGATGGGGGAGGAGATGGGGGAGGAGATGGAGGAGGAGATGGGGGAGAAGATGGGGGGAGGAGATGGGGGAGAAGATGGGGGAGGAGATGGGGGAGGAGATGGGGGAGGAGATGGGGGAGAAGATGGGGGAGGAGATGGGGGAGGAGATGGAGGAGGAGATGGGGGAGGAGATGGAGGAGGAGATGGGGGAGGAGATGGGGGAGGAGATGGGGAGGAGATGGGGAGGAGATGGGGGAGAAGATGGGGGAGAAGATGGGGGAGGAGATGGGGGAGGAGATGGGGGAGGAGATGGAGGAGGAGATGGAGGAGGAGATGGAGGAGGTAATGGGGGAGGAGATGGGGGAGGAGATGGGGAAGGAGATGGGGGAGGAGATGGGGGAGGGTCCAGCATAAGGAGGGAAAAGTGTGCGGAGTGTGGAGAGAGTACTTGGCCACCCAAGTCTGTAACAGTAGTGAACGCACACACACTCACACAAACACACACACACACACACACACACACACACACACACACACACACACACACACACACACACAAATGTCACTGTGTGTATCTGTTTTTCCATTCACCAAATGTTTCGTGGAGCAGCTGGGAGAGACCAGAGACCACAGACTCGGAGCTCAGGAGGTCAGGAGGTCGCCCACAGCAGCCCACACTACTGGCCAATGAGAATGGGACTTACTTTCTCTACATGCAAACCATGTCAGTATAATTTTCAGTTTGAGGAACCAGTGCCAGCAACTCCTCCCACTCTGTTCTTCATCCTCATCCTCATCCTCCCACTCACTCTATACGTCTCTCTCCACAACAGCTGCTTTACTTGTCAGAGATCACAATAGGGTCACAAGAGTGTGTGTGGGTGTGTGTGCTTCACACATAGGACAAGGATAGCTCAGAGCCTTAACACCTGTAGTGTAGACACAGAGTCTGGTAACGACCCATTTTGCTTGGTCATCCTGCAGTACACGCCAAACATGAGTCCTCAGTTCACACAGAGAAGGTCAAACCAAAACACAACTCGCAGGGCGAGAGGCCCAGACTGAAGTTCTCCTCACCAGAGCTAAACTCCATCACATTCTGCTCCACGTTGGAGCAGAGCTGCTGCGTTCTGGGATTGGATGTGACCCTTGACACATGGCGGGACTCCTCCATATTTTGGTTTTTGGAAACCAAAACACCAGCGTTAAAATAGCCCTCTATAAAGGCCATTTGGAACAGATCGTATGTGAACGTGCGACACTCCTGCCCAAACACAGCATGTAGAGAGGAACAGAGGGGCATCCAAACCGCATCCAGAACCTTCCGGGCCACAGAGGACCATTTTACCTTCTCTGCCCAGAAGAATTTACTCCTTGACAATACGGCCACCTCCACCTCCACCCGTCCTATTGTGCTGGTGCTGAAGCCTGGTCCCTATTTCTAAATCCAGAACCAGCACGACGGTCCCACCCAGTGCAGCGTGGAATGAAGGCACTTTTCTGAGTCCTGAGGCCTGATAGTCTGAACGAGGCTCTGAACCAGAGCAGCTGTGTGAGAAGGTGGTGAGTGTGAGGTACAGATGTAAATGTAGCCACACACTCACTACTCACTTTATAAGAAACACTACTAAAGTGTCCTAAGTGCAGGGCTGCTGTTGGATGGGTATTTCTGGATGGCAGGACACTCTCAACCCAGTAGTGACACTGACACACGTAAAGAGCCCAGAAACACTGCTGTTCTACTACCGTACCTCCACCATTCCTCCACCATATCTCCACCATATCTCCACCATTCCTCCACCATACCTCCACCATTCCTCCACCATACCTCCACCATTCCTCCACCATTCCTCCACCATACCTCCACCATTCCTCCACCATTCCTCAACCATTCCTCCACCATTCCTCCACCATGTCTCCACCATTCCTCCACCATATCTCCACCATACCTCCACCATTCCTCCACCATTCCTCCACCATTCCTCCACCACTCCTCCACCATTCCTCCACCATACCTCCACCATACCTCCACCATTCCTCCACCATTCCTCCACCATACCTCCACCATGTCTCCACCATATCTCCACCATACCTCCACCATTCCTCCACCATTCCTCCACCATATCTCCACCATACCTCCACCATTCCTCCACCATACCTCCACCATTCCTCCACCATACCTCCACCATGTCTCCACCATATCTCCACCATACCTCCACCATTCCTCCACCATACCTCCACCATACCTCCACCATTCCTCCACCATACCTCCACCATACCTCCACCATTCCTCCACCATTCCTCCACCATATCTCCACCATACCTCCACCATACCTCCACCATTCCTCCACCATATCTCCACCATACGTCCACCATTCCTCCACCATTCCTCCACTATGCCAGTGACACTGCTGTGTGGAGAGTGATCTGCACAAAACGCCCAGCCTAAAGAATCCAAACATCATTTGGTCTGTCATCCAAACAATCCTCAATAATAAATGTATGATTCTGTTTTTCTGTGGTCAGGAACATGACAAACTGGCTAGATTCTCCATGGCTGTCAACAGCCTATACTATGAGCTGTAATAGTTTCTAAATGCAAGGTATACACAAGGTAGTTTGAGTAAGGTAGGAGGAGGACAGGGAGATGAGCTGATGACAGTATTAGAAGACAAAGGTTAACATTTTCCCTTCAGAGGTTTCCCTACAGAGGTGGACACACACTGGCCCATCCCACAGTCTGCCCTGGCCTGCTCCCATATGCCCGAGGAGAAAGGTTAACCTCAGGCATTTTCCCATGAGCTAGCTATGCCAATCTCCATGTAAACTTCCTCTGATGCAGCTTGCTGCCGTCACTGGCTTCCAGACGAGGGGCCCTCGGGACCCGGGCGGGGAGAGGACCCGGGGGAGGGGCCTGTGGAGCACAGCGCACAGCCGAGTGGTCAGATAGCTACACATTCCTGAGCCCACCGAGGGGCGGGGCCACACCGGGGGTGGGGAGGTGGGGGGGTGGTTTTATATGTGAGGACTCCAGGGCAACAGCTCCTTTTAAGCATGAGAAACAAGAGCTGGGAAATGTGCTTCCGTATACAGCTGCTTCATGCCTCATTTGTTCTAACAAACAAACACTCTCCTGAAGTACAGACATGAGGGCTGAGGGGAGGGTGTAGGGGGTGAGGGGAGGGTGTAGGGGCTGAGGGGAGGGTGTAGGGGTGAGGGGAGGGTGTAGGGAGCTGAAGGGAGGGTGTAGGGGGTGAGGGGAGGGTGTAGGGGGCTGAAGTGAGTGTGTAGGGGGTGAGGGGAGGGTGTAGGGAGCTGAAGTGAGTGTGTAGGGGGTGAGGGGAGGGTGTAGGGAGCTGAAGTGAGGGTGTAGGGGGCTGAAGGGAGGGTGTAGGGAGCTGAAGGGAGGGTGTAGGGGGCTGAAGGGAGGGTGTAGGGGGTGAGGGGAGGGTGTAGGGGGCTGAAGGGAGGGTGTAGGGGGTGAGGGGAGGGTGTAGGGAGCTGAAGGGAGGGTGTAGGGGGCTGAAGGGAGGGTGTAGGGGGTGAGGGGAGGGTGTAGGGGGCTGAAGGGAGGGTGTAGGGGGTGAGGGGAGGGTGTAGGGAGCTGAAGTGAGTGTGTAGGGGGTGAGGGGAGGGTGTAGGGAGCTGAAGTGAGTGTGTAGGGGGTGAGGGGAGGGTGTAGGGATCTGAAGTGAGGGTGTAGGGAGCTGAAGTGAGGGTGTAGGGGGCTGAAGGGAGGGTGTAGGGGGCTGAAGGGAGGGTGTAGGGGGCTGAAGGGAGGGTGTAGTCTGCTTTCTGCTTTTTTCTTTTTTTTCATCTTGGGTCCAGAGAAGTATCCTGGCAACTAGGAAAATATTGTCACGGGGCTTTTTTTCCATGGACTACTTTGTTTGAAAGGCTGTTTCACAGTATCACCGTATCACCGTGCCACCGTGTGACTGTATCACCGGATTTAATCCTGTTAATGCCCAGTAGAGACAGGGTTCTAGGTCCTGTAAGGCTGCCATACCATGAAGAAACTTGCATGTCCTCCTGCAGGACATGATGACAGACTCCTTCCCCAGGACTCACCCCGTACCAAGTCATCATCTCAGACTCCTCCCCCAGGACTCATCCCGTACCAAGTCATCACCTCAGACTCCTCCCCCAGGACTCACCCCGTACCAAGTCATCACCTCAGACTCCTCCCCCAGGACTCATCCCGTACCAAGTCATCATCTCAAACTCCTCCCTCAGGACTCACCCCGTACCAAGTCATCATCTCAGACTCCTCCCCCAGGACTCACCCCGTACCAAGTCATCATCTCAGACTCATCCCCCAGGACTCACCCCGTACCAAGTCATCATCTCAGACTCCTCCCCCAGGACTTACCCCATACCAAGTCATCATCTCAGACTCCTCCCCCAGGACTCACCCCATACCAAGTCATCATCTCAGACTCCTCCCCCAGGACTCACCCCGTACCAAGTCATCATCTCAGACTCCTCCCCCAGGACTCACCCCATACCAAGTCATCATCTCAGATTCCTCCCCCAGGACTCATCCCGTACCAAGTAATCATCTCAGACTCCTCCCCCAGGACTCACCCCGTACCAAGTCATCATCTCAGACTCCTCCCCCAGGACTCACCCCGTACCAAGTCATCATCTCAGACTCCTCCCCCAGGACTTACCCCATACCAAGTCATCATCTCAGACTCCTCCCCCAGGACTCACCCCATACCAAGTCATCATCTCAGACTCCACCCCCAGGACTCAGCTGGGCCTGCGAACCACTGGTTCCTGGACTAGAGTGGACCTGCACTGAGTTACCTCTGCCTTGTTATGGCTGTTGAAAATGCAGTGCAGTAGTTTTATAATGCATCATTTGTTCCATTTGGCAGTGAGTTCAGATCTAATTAAGTGACAAAATCCTGTCTCTTTTGCAGCAGGGGTTTCCAAGCAGCTGTTTGCTCCTAGAGTGGCTGGAATCACTTCCAGTGTCCTTCATATTCTTCCAGCTTGGACACATAACGTCTCACTCCCTAGGAACACACTCCTAACAGCGCCCCCCTGCCTGCAGTGATGTGCAGGATATACCAAGATACTTCACTATCTCCAGTCCAACTCTAGTGTTGTATATGTTGTCAGTATACTGAGGCACTCTCTTCTGCTTTTGAGGCAGCGTTTCATCTCAATGCCCTCTCACTGACCCCTCTTTAACATCGTCCCTTGCCCAGAGTCACTGGGATTAGTTGAGATTGTAAACTCAGCTCTGGCGTCTGTACCACTGGCGTTTCACCAGAGACCCCAAAACGGGCCTCCTGCCCGGGTAATCCTCTTCTGGCATGGCAGTACTAGGCTGGGTCTAGGCTGGGTCTAGGCTGGGTCTTGCTCCAGATCTCTATCTACACTGGACAGCTCGACCGCTCGCCTTCCAAAAGACCAATGATGAATGGAGCTTCCGGCCCAACCCACCCCCTTCTGTCCCATGATGCCCCCCTGTTCTGGTCCCGCTCCCCCTGTCTGGCGGTGAGAGGACACTAACTCAGCCCCTCATGCTCTCTTGTATAAATGACATGAGGGTTTTTCTGTCTGCCCAGTACAGGGAGAGAGGTCTGCGTCTCTCGTCTCTCTGGCAGTGCATTCTGTGGTCAGGGTCACACTGCTGATGTTGTGTGATGAGCAAAACTCTGGACTTGGACTCCGTAATGGATGCCAGTGGTGTAGCTAGCAGAGTTAATAGTCTAGGAGGCTGACGGCTACGACAATATTACTGTAAAGTGCTTTGTTGTGTTTTAACATATGAGTGTAACTGTGTGTGTACATTGTGTGTGTACAGTGAACACAGCATTTGTGAGAGTGTGCACATGACATTAGTGAGAGTGAACATCGCATTAGTGAGAGAGTGCACATGGCATTAGTGAGAGTGCACATGGCATTAGTGACAGTGAACATAGCATTAGTGAGAGAGTGCACATGGCATTAGTGACAGTGAACATAGCATTAGTGAGAGAGTGCACATGGCATTAGTGAGAGAGAGCACATAGCATTAGTGAGAGAGTGCACATAGCATTAGTGAGAGAGTGCACATAGCATTAGTGAGAGAGTGCTCATGGCATTAGTGAGAGAGTGCACATAGCATTAGTGAGAGAGTGCTCATGGCATTAGTGAGAGAGTGCACATAGCATTAGTGAGAGAGTGCACATAGCATTAGTGAGAGAGTGCTCATGGCATTAGTGAGAGAGTGCACATAGCATTAGTGAGAGAGAGCTCATGGCATTAGTGAGAGAGTGCACATAGCATTAGTGAGAGAGTGCTCATGGCATTAGTGAGAGAGTGCACATAGCATTAGTGAAAGGGTGCTCATGGCATTAGTGAGAGAGTGCACATAGCATTAGTGAGAGAGTGCACATAGCATTAGTGAAAGGGTGCTCATGGCACTGGTCCATGCTCGCTCCTCTCCTTTAGCAGGGTGTTGGGGACACTGAACAGCTGTACAGTAACAGAGTGAATCAGCACAGCTTTTATCCTCAGAGTAAACATTACACACCACAGCTGTGTGAAGAGTCCCAAACATACACACCGCGCACGTGTGTGTGTGCGTGCGTGCACGCGCCCTCATGTCACCACACACATACACACACAGTGCACTTTTCTAATTCAATCAGGGCAGAGGCGAGACACACCACATGTCAACAACACCGTTAGCAGTCCTGTTTTCAGGGCTGTCAGGGCTGTTTCCAGTCCCACCACTTTACTTCTGTGGTGATTGCTGTGACAAAATCCTCATTGGTACTACTCAGGTAGAGTGTACTGTAGAGTGTACTCTGGGAGAGTGTAACCTGGTAGAGTGTAGAGTGTGCAGAGTGTACTCTGGTGTGCCATGAGATGCACTACCTGCTACAGTTTCTTTTCTTTAATTTTCTTTTCTTTTCTTTAATTTTCTTTTCTACATTTCTTATAAACATAGCACACAGCAACAAATGACAACAAAAATACTGAAGCAGTGTGTTCCTTAAGACACACACCCCTCCACAAACCTCAGGGTGAATTAAAGTGTAAAGTGATTTCTTCAGCTAATGTTGAACACCAGGTTCTGTGTTTGAAGGTAGAGGCTGGGCAGTCTTCTAAAGACACAGCTGCTGTTTCCAAGGTTCACTTAGTACCCATGACCTCTATGGGGTCAGATCATGAGACCTTGAGTACCCATGACCTCTATGGGGTCAGATCACGAGACCTTGACATTTATGTCAGCTGTAGCAAACAAGACTGGCTCCTAACTGCAGTCCTGTTGCTGATCCATGACCCTCATCTGAATTTCCCCTGCAGAAGGTCTTCCCAACTTCTCCAAGCTATGGAAACGTATTATTTAGATCAGAGACGAGGATATTTCTGATTATGCTGCCTTGAGTAAAATGCACAAGTGTTGTTTCTGAAGCCACATTTAAAGCTATAGACGAACTGCAGAAGGTAGATGATTATACAGGGAAGATGGAGAATTATGCAGGTACTATATGAGTTTGTATTTTTTTAAGTACCTATAAACTCTGTTGACTTTTGCAATTGTTCACCTTGCAAACAAGTCAGTTATGACTGAAAATATCCATTTTATAAAAGCACACTTTAGCTCCTGAATAATAAACATGTATGCAAAACAGGCAGAGAAAACTCACTCAGTGAAAACCAACCAAGAAAAATTGTCCGTAACGAACTGGAATTGTCTGAAAACACTGTGGTTAGAGACTGAACTCATGAGAGATTAATTCATACAGTGATTTAATTAAGTGATTTTTACTCAGTGTGTTGAGTTAATGAGCTGATGTCTTCCTAGTGTTGCATCTTAGCGCCATTAAACCCAGCTAAACAAACCCCTTCAATACATTATAGCTGAAATGTAAGCAAGGCAATGGTTTTCATTTTAAACAAATGGTGTGGAGAGGTTCAAATGGCTTTAGCAGTGTTTCTAGAAATTCAGTACATTCAGTGTTTCTAGTAATTCAGTACATATGTCAGGTGTTTTTTTTACTGAAGAAAAATAAAGGTTAAACGCCTGTTGTGAACATAACACTACTCAGAGCAGAGCTGGTCTACAGGCTGTCCTCTCGAGACCGGCAAACATATAATCTCAAAATGTTTCTCAACAATCAGGCATCGTGTTGCATGTGTTGTGTTTCAGTAACATGAGAGGTGGGAGCTGTAAAAAAAATCCACTCTGTTTTCTTTTGCTCAGAAGGAGCCAAAAATCGTGGGAGAAAGCAGAACGTGAGAGTGGTGATTTACGAGCAGTGTCTCCACGCTGAGGACCACGCAGCGTTCTCCGAGGGATGGCCAATGGCGTGATGTGTCAGTGTCCATGTTTTCTAGTGAGGGCCTAACTGAGTGTGCGTCTGCTGGGGTTTTTGGAGCGCGTCTGAGCACAGAGCTCAGGGGACATTGGGGGACGTCGGGAGACAGGGCTCAGGGGACGTCCTTAGACCAACCGGGGCCTTGTAGCCCCGCCCCCGCGCTGTACGTATACTGTTCTAGCGGAGGAGCTGAACACCAGTCGTTCTCAGGGGAGAAACCACGAGAGTGCATTCACAGTTTGTGTTCTGTCACAAGCAGGACACACAGTGACTCAGGGCCGTCATGAAGTTGTGTGTGACAAACTGACACATTGCAGACTGATTTGGACATCTGGCACCTGTGGCTGTGTGTGACAGATGAATGCAGAACAGGTGGAGCTACAGAGGCCCATTTGGCCCATTTTCAAGATTGTTCTCGTACAGCGAGCCTACACCACCCGCTGACACACACCCGCTGACGCACACACAGTGCTTCACAATCTGGTGTTGATACCATGGGACGTCTAACTCAGACTCTGGTTTAACCCTCCTGTCGTCTTCGGGTCAAATCTGACCGATTTACAACTTAAACCACTCATAAATATTGTGTTTTACATCTGATTGCTGCAAGGCCTTATGCCATCCTCCACACTATGCACTGGAACATATAAAAGTGATGATCATCTTTTTCATTGAATTTTGAGTGTTTTAAACCAATGTTTTACATCTGTGTTGTTGCCGGTCAAGCGTGACCATCACAGGAAGTGAATGGGTATTCAGAATATATTCATCTATGAGACAGAAAACATCCCCATACACACTCACACACACACACCTACACACACCTACACACACACCTACACACACAGACACACACACACTCACACACACACCTACACACACACACACCCACAGACACACACCTACACACACACACACACACACACACACACACTCGCTCTCTCTCACACACACACACACACACACACCTATACAGACACCTAAACACACACACACACACACACACACACCTACACACACACACCTAAACACACACAGACACACACACACACACACCTATACACACAGACACTCACTCGCTCACTCACTCGCTCACTCACACACACACACCTACACACACACAGACACACACACAGACACACACATATACACACACACCTACACACACAGACACACACACACATGTTATGCCTATGTTTGCAAGGCCCCTCTGATCTGAAGCCTGGTTTATACTTTCGCGAGTGACTGTAGCGCGCGGCTCCGCCCACCTCGCGCGACCCTGCGCGAGCGGTGTAGGCGTTTATACTTTCGCGAACGTCGCGAGCGTCGCTGCAGTGTTCTCCGAAACGATAGGTGGCGATAGGTGGCAGTGGAGAATAAAAAACCCCTGCAAAACCGGTGAAAGAACATTTTTACCTGACCAGAGACCGTATATATACACACCAGGCATCAAACATAAATATGGCTTTGCAATGTTGTCCGAAACTATATGTGGTAGTATAAAGAAACACCCCTCAAAAAAAAGGGAATGAACATTTACCTGACGCATTTTAATGTTGCTTTGTGTTTCAGGTTTGAAAAGTGCTGGAATTTAGGCAAAAGTACATTAAAATGTTGAAATTACGTTAACAAATACGAGCCTCTTGTAATTCCAGGACGAAACATGAGAGAACGTGAAGACGTTAAGATTGGGCGTTTTGAAAATAAACAACCATTAAATAATGTGATAAAAAGCGAATTATTTCGAGTATATATTTTAATATTTAACTTAATTATGTTTATCGTGCTGGAAAATATTTAAATGGGCCTTGAAAGTGCCGTACAAGTGCTTTAATTCCACCTTGTATAGGTGTATGAACTCTGCAAACATGACTTTGTTGATCGCGCTGAAGCGCGGCGCGCGCGCGAAGTTACAAAATTCGGGAGGTGCACGACCTCGCGCCGCGACAGCGCGCGATGCCCTCGCGCACGGGCGGAGCCTCCGCGATTACGTCATTTTCGCCGCGCGGACCCTCGCGCCGCTCGCGGCGCGTCGAGTATAAACCAGGCTTGAGTGTGACATGCCACTCATGTGCATGAATTCACACACACACACACACACCTACACACACAGACACACACACAGACACACATACACACACACCTACAGACACAGACACACACACATGTTATGCCTATGTTTGCAAGGCACACTCTGATCTGAGTGTGATGAATTCACACACACACACACCTACACACACAGACACACACACAGACACACATACACACACACCTACAGACACAGACACACACACATGTTATGCCTATGTTTGCAAGGCACACTCTGATCTGAGTGTGATGAATTCACACACACACGCACACACACACTCACTCACTCACACACCTACACACACACCTAAACACACACAGACACACACACACCTAAACACACACAGACACACACACACTCACTCACTCACACACACACACACCTACACACACAGACACACCTACACACACACCTACACACACAGACACACACACATGTTATGCCTATGTTTGCAAGGCACACTCTGATCTGAGTGTGACATGCCACTCATGTGCATGAATTCACATGCGCGCGTGCACACACACACACACACACACACACACACACACTCACTCACTCACACACCTACACACACACCTAAACACACACACACACACACACAGACACACACACCTAAACACACACAGACACGCACACACACACACACACTCACTCACACACACACACCTACACACACAGACACACACACACACACACACACACACAGACACACCTACACACACACCTACAGACACACACACGTTATGCCTATGTTTGCAAGGTGGTGAAATTTTTTTTTGTGTGTTAAAACAGACCGGTCTCTGAAGACCGGGAACACTAAAGTAAAAAACGTGAGGTCAACAAAACCGAAGGGTTAAACGATGCAGCACTGTGTGCTTTTTACATGTGTGTGAAGGTTTGCATGCACTTTGTGGATTCATTAATTTTTTTGTAAACTGCTGAAGTGAGTGCCGTTTGAACAGCCAGGCCCGTCCTGCGGTCCGCAACAGCCGCCCTCTATTATGCTCTGTGAATGAACGTGTTTCATGAGCGTGACTCTCATAACAGAAATCAGCCATGATAATCATCACTCACTCACTCAGCAATCCATATCACAGAGAGCAAAAACATCAGATCAGTTGAAGATAATCACCAAAATCTCATTCCCCTCTATATTAACAAAACATCAGAACAAACACTTCATTTAATAGATGTTTTCTGTTTTTGTGTGTCTAACTGGAGTGATTAAGATAAAGATCTCCACGATGGAGATTGAGAGCTCCAGTTCAGAAAGTGTGTGCTCCACCACTGTTTTTACTCCACCACTGTTTTTACTCCACCACTGTTTTTACTCCACCACTGTTTTTACTCCACCACTGTTTTTACTCCACCACTGTTTTTACTCCACCACTGTTTTCCCTTGAAACCATGGTTCTGCGGTTCTGCTGGTTTTGGAGAAATGGCCTTAACCCAATCTGTTTGGTTTCATCTACCTTGTTGATGGATTGCGGGGCATCTGAGACAGCCATGTCTGTTTAGAAGGTCTCTAACTTGGCTCCTTTCGTCTCACTGATGAGTGGTGAGATCAGCAGAGGCGAGATCAGCGGTGAGATCAGAGCTGACTCACGTCTGACGCGTCTCGCCTGTGGTCTCTCTCCAGCACCCTGGGTCTTATAGTAAACATCAGGACGCACATCAGACACAGGCCGCGTGACACAAAGCAGATGTCATCTCATCCCATCCAATGGGATTTTAAGTGCAGCCAGGGATTTCACTGGTTATAAACAAACGCTGAAGAGACTCATTTCCTGCTCAGAGTTCGGAGCTTGGCCCGAAAGCACCAGTGACCTGCTGTTCCCATGCTCCAAGCCCACGCTCACAGGCTGAGCAGAGGCAACATGGTGTGTGCAGTGTAAGTGCAGGACACCCCAGGATCAACAAGAACTCCCAACCCTGATCTAGGACAACAAAGTGCAGGTTTCTGTGGTGCTTACAAACGCACACTCACGTAATACACTCACGTAATATCACCTAGATAGAACTACCCCAGAATTGTGCCCCATGGAAAAAAATTACAGTTTTCTCCTGCAGCTAAAGTGATCAGGAGCAAGCACAGCAGCTGGCACACACACCGACGCCCAGTTTGATAAAGCAGACGAAATGCTGTCGGAAGCCCAGGCCACCAAGCTGCTACTCTCTAGAGCACTTTTCCGTTTTACATGCGAGAAAGTCCATTAGCAATGTACCCGAGCTAATGAGGCACAGTAATGAGCTGTAGCTCGATGGCCTGGTAGTGATGGATCTAAAAGCACAACACACAGGTTCCCCACACCCCTCCTGTACACCACTAATCACCACACCCCTTCTCTATACCACTAATCACCACATCCCTCCTCTACACCACTAATCACCATACCCCTTCTCTATACCACTAATCACCACACCCCTCCTCTACATCATTAATCACCACACCCCTAATCTACACCACTAATCACCACACCCCTCCTCTACAATATTAATCACCACACCACTAATCACCACTCCCCTCCTCTACAATATTAATCACCACACCACTAATCACCACACCCCTCCTCTACATCATTAATCACCACACCCATAATCTACACCACTAATCACCACACTCCTCCTGTACACCACTAATCACCACACCCCTCATGTACCCCACTAATCATTACACCCCTCCTGTACACCACTAATCACCACACCCCTCCTCTACATCATTAATCACCACACCCCTAATCTACACCACTAATCACCTCACCCCTCCTCTACAACATTAATCACCACACCACTAATCACCACACCCCTTCTCTATACCACTAATCACCACACCCTTCCTCTACATCATTAATCACCACACCCCTAATCTACACCACTAATCACCACACCCCTCCTGTACACCACTAATCACCATACCCCTTCTCTATACCACTAATCACCATACCCCTTCTCTATACCACTAATCACCACACCCCTCCTCTACACCACTTATCACCACACCCCTCCTGTACATCATTAATCACCACACCCCTCCTCTACATCATTAATCACCACACCCCTCCTCTACACCACTAATCACCACACCCCTCCTCTACATCATTAATCACCACACCCCTCCTCTACACCACTAATCACCACACCCCTCCTCTACACCACTAATCACCACACCCCTCCTCTACATCATTAATCACCACACCCCTAATCTACACCACTAATCACCACACCCCTCCTCTACAATATTAATCACCACACCACTAATCACCACTCCCCTCCTCTACATCACTAATCACCACACCCCTCCTGTACACCACTAATCACCACACCCCTCCTCTACACCACTAATCACCACACCCCTCCTCTACATCATTAATCACCACACCCCTAATCTACACCACTAATCACCACACCCCTCCTCTACAAAACTAATCACCACACCACTAATCACCACACCACTAATCACCACACCCCTCCTCTACACCAGTAATCACCACACCACTCCTCTACACCACTAATCTCCACACCACTAATCTCCACTATGCTCCTTTAATCCACTAATCTTCACTCTGCTCCTCTAATCCACTAATCTCCACTCTGCTCCTCTAATCCACTAATCTCCACTATGCTCCTCTAATCCACTAATCTCCACTCTGCTCCTCTAATCCACTAATCTCCACTCTGCTCCTCTAATCCACTAATCTCCACTCTGCTCCTCTAATCCACTAATCTTCACTCTGCTCCTCTAATCCACTAATCTCCACTCTGCTCCTCTAATCCACTAATCTTCACTCTGCTCCTCTGCGGTACACTCAGGCTGATGATGGTGAGAGCAAGATAAGGAAGAATGTTACAGTGCCCCGGGGAGTTAAAGTTGCACTTTACACAGGGGATTATTTTTGCAAAAGTCAAAAGTTTTTCACACTTTATCAAAAGTAAAAATGATAAACAAAAAGCACGACAAACAACTTCATGGAAAGTTTGCATTCCCTTCCAAACACACACACAGAGAAGGGATCCTGATTTGTGACACAATATTCAGTACACTACTCATTGAAACATTAGAGAGCAAGTGAAACCATGTTATGTGTTCTCTCTCTAACTAACATACACACACACACACACACACACACACACACACCTGTTCACCTGTAACGTCCCAGCGGAGGCAGACACAAGAGCACAGGCGTTGTCTCTCTTACCTGAAAATGGGTCTGTGGAGAAGCTGTCTCTTTATGCTCACATACTGGTCCATTGAGGAGGGTGCACGCGTGCGTGCGAGCGTGCTGGTGCGGAGCTGTGAGCTCAACGCTCAGATGCTCACTGGGGCTGCAGACGGCTACTCTCTCACTACCCTGCCAGCTCAGTCTGGCCCTGCCTCTCCCTCCGTCTGACAGCGGAAAAGGCCAGAGAGGCCATATCACCGTGAACGTTCCTCAACGTGGAGCAAGCTCGAGCAGGGGGCCTCACACATGCTCACACACACACACACACACACACATACACACTAGGAAAGCGCGTGTGCTCCCGCACGCTCGCGTATGTTCGTGCACTCCCACAGCCACAGAGCACAGACGAGGCTAAAGTCCGGCGGGGGCTCGGGACCGCTGTGTGTGTGCAGCTCCTCTCCCGCTTCGGGGAATTTCACACACGTCTTATCTGGAATCGTCCTTCCCACAGACACACCCCAAACTGCACTTCCCTCTCACACTCTGGCCAGCGCTTGTGTGAAGCCTCTCGTGGTCTCTGAGTGAGCTTTGACTCTATACACAAACGAATGATGACAGAAAGGCTCTGGCTGAAGAAGACTGGACATGTGTCAGCAAAACAGTAATTATTTCCCAATCTGGCTTTGATTCGGTGTGGGTGATGTTTGGACAAGGGCTGCGTGAGTCAGCGGGACTTCATTCCTTTGGCAGGGCAGATAGCGTGGTGAAACCTGCTTGTCTCTGACAACTGACGGTCTGGCTCTGTGCTTGAAGCACGCACAAGCTTCCTTAGCCCTGCTGGGTGAGTATACCAGAAGGACTCATCAAAATGCTGTAACACACCAGGCATCCAGAAAGCGCTTATTAAAAATCTAAAACAGGGGAAGATGCCACAGGCTTTAAAGAACAAACAAATGCATGAATAAATCAAATAAATCATGTTCATTATGGCCATGCAGAGGATAACATGAAACACAAGAAAAAGAAGAGTTACAAATGAGGGCTGTACTCTTTAAGCGAAATGTTCAGGACCATTAAAGATGTCTTTTAGGAAACAAGTAAATGTCACTGTTTTTATGTTTCCAGTTTCAAACTGTGCTTGGCAACTGCTGGAATGTGTGCAGCATGAGTTTAAGGTCTACAGGGAAGCAAAACACTTTACAACTCGAATAGGAGGTACAACTTTAATACAAAGACAAATGTCATGTCAATAAACATATTAAAAGCCATCTAATGCCAGGCTGTGCCAAGAGGAACTCAACTGGTAAATCTCTGAAGCTTTTTCAACCATGCCAAAGAATTTTGGCAACACATTTTGATTCCTCAGTGACGTAGATGTAGTGTTCCATGCTGAAGAAGTGAATGTCAGTTCAGCTCCCAGTTGGACGCCTGACATAACTCCCAGAATCCAGTGCTCAGCAGTGTGCCTGCGTGCACACACAACTCCAGACTCCATACACTGTGTCAATCAGAACTCCACACTGAATCATAATGATTCATAGACATGCCTTTGTTTGAACCGGGTGACCGGCAAGATCATGGGGAGAGGGTGCAATGTTTACGGTTCCCCGTGCGAGGTGCCGTGATAGTGCACATCACGACAGGTCAAGGAGGAAGACCAACCTGCCGACACCAGTACACCAAGAGCTCAAGAATCATCCGAAACAAACCATCACAGGAGGAGTAATAACAGTGTGTCATCAACCAGGATGTTGTGACATACTGTGTACTGATGAGCACATCCACATGCATGTACAAACACACACAAGCCTAAGAATACTAGTACAAACAGCCCTGCGAGATGAAGGGTAGGACATGGAGTGTGTGTGTTTCATATTTGCCCTGATACAGCAGGTGTCTCCACAGCACACCAACATTGGCCTCTAACAGACTACATCCGTATTCCTCTTAGTAGACTGGATAATGCCATTTTTGTAGTGTTAACATACCAATCCTTCCTTCATACAAAAAATGGTGGACCATGGTAGGAAGCACTTGGTTTTAGACACGGTTTAGCTTGTCACAATCCTGGTTTTGCTGAGCGTTTAATCACAACCATGGCTTCATCATGGCCTTACACCCCCCCCCCCCCCCCCCCGTGGCCAATCACAACTCTGGCTTCAAAGTGGCCTAACCCCCCATGACCAATCACAACCCTGGCTTCAACATGCATATTTATGCTCCAAATTATGCAGCGATAGGTGTCCACAAACACCCCTGAATTAACCCTCCAAGTCTAAAAATGACAAATATAAGAAAGCAGATGTTTTCATAGTTACTGCATAGGTATCAATCATAGACATGCCAGCTAACATTAGCTAGGACATCCAACATATTAGATTAGATTAGATTAGATTAGACTAGATATGCTAGATATGCTCATGTTGTGTCCTTTAGGTGTATTTAAGTAGAATGGAATTTAACCACATACTTATTAGTGTCCTTCTTAAATCATAAGAATTGTTTGATTTTTTATTATTTTTGCCTTTTTTGACTTAGTTTTGTCTTAGTAGTAATTTTTGTCTCATAGGGCATAGAACTAAAACTCTCAAACACAATTTCATGCTTGTATAGATTAAATTTCATTACATTATATGTTCATGTCTTCTTGGGTTTTGTAGAAGTCTGAATCAACTCAGTATCACTCTGTTACAGCATTAATTATATTGACACGATAGCCTAACTGATGAGTAATGCTGCGTATGTGACCCTTCCAAAGACACATCCACTTTGGAGAGTGTTCTAGCTGGTTGCTCTAGAGCACCCCTGCTGGTGGAATGCCTTCACTGTCAAGAAAAGATGCAATTACCACAAAACCTTCATGGTCCTGAAACTACACCTTGGACTTCCAGACAATCGTCTGTTTAACATCAGCTCATGTTGTTTTTAAACAGCACGGCAAAAGAATCACAGTGCTTTATAGTGTAGTGGGCTTCTAGGACAAACGTCGCAATGGCTTACATTGGGGTCCTCAGACCAAGGATCAGACCACACTGATCAATTCTGCCCATGAAGCTAACAGTTCTGTCAAAGACCTCATGGCTGTAAGACCTGCAGGTACAGTCACACTCTTATCAAAGGTGTTGCCAGGAGTAATCAGCGATGAAGCCATCCTGTGGAGTTCAGGGTGTATAGCTGGTGGAAGAAGACGTGGTGGACACCAGTACTGGCCTCACATTCCAGCAGATCATATAGCTGGTGGAAGGGGACATGGTGGACACCAGTACTGGCCTCACGTTCCAGCAGATCATATAGCTGGTGGAAGGGGACATGGTGGACACCAATACTGGCCTCACGTTCCAGCAGATCATATAGCTGGTGGAAGGGGACATGGTGGACACCAGTACTGGCCTCACATTCCAGCAGATCATATAGCTGGTGGAAGGGGACATGGTGGACACCAGTACTGGCCTCACGTTCCAGCAGATCATATAGCTGGTGGAAGGGGACATGGTGGAGACCAGTACTGGCCTCACGTTCCAGCAGATCATATAGCTGGTGGAAGGGGACATGGTGGACACCAGTACTGGCCTCACGTTCCAGCAGATCATATAGCTGGTGGAAGGGGACATGGTGGACACCAGTACTGGCCTCACGTTCCAGCAGTTCTTTGTGATGACGGGGGTTCAGCTGGTGATTCCAGATGTCGAAATCCAGCGGATGCCAGGAATCGTTTAACAGCTCACAGAGCGATGGTCTCCTATAGGCTGTCAAGGCCTGGATGGAAAACAACGATCTCTCCTTCTGAACTCAGGATTAAATGGCATAAAGAAGAAGTGAGAAGAAAACACAAGCAAGACTTGTTTATGATTGGTACCAAAAATCACAGTGGCCTTTGGCGTCATTCCTTCATTTCTTTTACAGTACGTATGTACAATTAGTGTATACAGTATATATAATGTTCAGTCACTAATACATTTTTGGCAGAATGGCAGTGTATTCTGTCAGCTATAGAGTAAATGTCAAAATAAAGGTTTGCAGCTGTTTGGTAAAAATCCTTCTGCTCCCCTCCAGGAATCCTTCTAACCCTCTTCCAAATATTTGTCACCCTCCTGGTTTTGTCCTTGTTTGTATTTTGTAGTGAGTGTGAATAATTTGCACACCGTCACAAGCACTGGCTTTCTAAAAGTTCAGGACTGGCTTTTGGCACTAATATAACATTCACTGTTCCCAGTTCGTTTCTGTCTGGCCAAAACTTTCTTTGTCATCCTCACGATGAGGGTTTTTCTCAAGAAGAGAGCATCAAGCCAAAGAGCTTCATCAACACAGCGTTCTGTCTGTGCCAGTTATCCAGCGCGATGGTGAATGAAAGACGGAGCTTAATCACAGAGTGTCAGAAGACTGTGGGATTTATGCTTAATTAACACATTAATGCTAACATGCGGCTCGTTAGCATGTCTGTTAGTATTAAAACTAAGCATCTGAGTCTCGTGTGGGTGGAGACATCCTTGCACTGGTGGCTGAACTCAACGTGGGATTCTCTCTAAGGGCTAAGAATGAGTATTGAAAGGGCTTGACTAGCACTCACATCACTCTTTCAAAATCCCTGGACCAAGACTGACATTGAATAGTGGTTAGAGTGGGAGGCTGTACAAACTGTTAAAAGCAGAAGGGTGTCATTTTAGTTTTTGAAAAAGCCTTTTACAGTTTTTTTAGAAGCTCTGTAACCGCTCATTTCAATTTTGTCATTAGCTTTTTTTTTTAGCAGTTTTGTCATTAGCTGTCATTAGAACATCTGGTTATAAGGAAAATAACTTCATCGGTGTTTCATATAAAGGATGATCTCTGTCTCTGCTGTGAGTCAACATTCATCAGCTTTGGATATAAAGGCTATGACAGAGAGAAAGTGCGCGAGGTTAAGGCAGAATCTGAATCGCTACAAGACTGAATGGCTCCAAGGATCCAAATTGTTACCTTGCAGGCTGAAATGATTGTGTTGATGCCAAACCCACGCATCTTTAGCTGGGTAATGGACGTCTCTTGGTCGCACGGGATTCAGCCAGCCCCCAGCACAGGTTGCCTTGGTGATATTTAGTTCCTGCTGAAGTATCCATGGGTCTGGCAGTCCTCTGCCTGACAGGACTGGCAAAAAACGCTTCATTTAACGCTGTGATTTCTGAATGATGTCATGGAAAACAAGACAGCAGGAAAGAGGAACTTCATCCACTCCCAATGTGTGATGGTCGCGTGAGGCCATGTGCATTTATCGTCCAGGAGGATCAGTGTGCCGGGGGTAGAGCCGGGGCAGTGGGGGTAGTTCTGTCGTCTATGGAAGAATACTTTAGTCTTTAGATGGTTCAACGCGCTGCTTCAGGATGTGATCAGGACCTCTAAACATGAACATAAGCCATGCAATGCGGGTTGAAATATTGCCAAGCCCTTTCCTACAAACCTGGAATCATTTAGTGTCATCAGTAAAGGTTCTGATACTGAATCAGCCGTCCACGCACACAGTCATTAGAATGCAAATGGCAGACATATTGGGAAACACAAAAGCATAGGGATGCAGAGAAGTTTGATACATACATCCCTAAACCTCCCAGAGAGTCATACCCTGATGCATGCTGCTATAGCAACCATCACGAAGGAGACGGTTGCCGTGGAGTGGATAGTGTTGATATTGGGTATAAAAATAGATGTGTGTTTCCTTCACACTATACCTTCACATTGTTCCAGTCTCCGAGAGACTTGGGAAAATTGATAAGAGGTTTAAAATGAGATTCGCTGATTCAAGCTGCATACAGTTGTTTTCTTACACATTTGTTTAATAATGCTAATAAGTGTGTGAGGTTTATGTTTATTTATTGTGAAACTGTATAGTGTCCAATTTCTGAAAGAAGTTCAGGAAATGAGTTTTGCTGTTAAGTAGCATTGGAGTGAATGCCACAGTGCAGTACAGGCACGAAAAGGCGGACGCACAGGTTTGTGCTCACATCATTACCCGAACACACCGGGGGAGCCACAACTGTTTAGTGACACTTCCATTTACTAACAAATATTTATTTCTTTTTCTGTCTGTGTCGCTCTCACCGCAGGGTCCTGTTGTCCAGCGCCACTATAATCAAAGTCGCAGGCACACAGGTGTGTTCATCAGGACCCGTCAGACGACAGAACACGTCGCTGATGCGGCCTCCCGTTTGAAGACCTGCCGTGGGCGGACAGGGAGGTCGTTTGCTTCAGAGTGCACAGCCTGTTAAATGGCAGACAAAGATCTGGTATTTTCTATGTTCAGGTATTTTGTAAACCTTGGCAGTGCTGGTCAGAAGATCCTCAGTCAGCCCCTTCCAGACGTGACACACCCCGTCCGTACCCAATGAGGCCCTCCAAAGAGGCAATTACATCTCCGAGAAATCTTTACTAAAATATGTAATTCACCCAGAAAAGGTGTTAATGATACATGTAATGTAGCAGGGACATACTGATCTGATTTACATAATGCTGAAAGGACACCAGCAGGTTCTACTCATTTCAAGGCTCTGCTCTGCCTTAATGTAGTGCCATCGCCCCAGCAACGTCCTTACCAGCGCTGTATATAACAAGATGCAGGGGAATCTGTGTGCTGTCACCCAGAATGGAGTCTCTCTGCGTGACTGGAAGCTCTTCAGAGGCGGATCTCTGACCCACTGAAGCAAAGTGGCTGGCAATTTGAAAAAAAGCCCAAAACAAAACAGCGGGAGAGTCCGAAAGTAAACAGCAGTGCAAATATGCGACACCTTCTGTCACAGTTGAGCCCCAATCACTCCTGCTTATCAGCCTTGGTCATCTGTTTGGACCACAGATTAGTCCAAGCAAAAATGTTAATGTCTGTTAAGTCTGGAACAGCAAACTGCTGTTGTGTCAACCATGTTAGCAAATGTGACTGAACATCTCCCCTTTAATATCTGCCAATTACTGGACAGCCTGAAACAAGCAGAAAAATCCAGACTGGAGGGGACTTGTGGTTGCCAGGAGACAGCGTAGCTGCACAGTAAAGCGTCTAGTGAGTGGGTGGACGGGAGGGGGTACCCAGGGACTCGGGCAAAAGGGTATTGAGGATAATGTACCCATCCTGACCCAGAGAGGGCGAGACGAGAGACGAATACACAGGGAAGAGAGGGAGGGAGGGAGGCAGACAATGAAACAAACCTCTCAATCCGCCTCCATCGGGAACAGGACCCAAAACCAGACTTCGTTTTCATTTCCTGAGCACTGCGCTGTGAGCTAACCCGACTGTGGTAGACCGTGTGATGGCAGGCTGTAAGGCGTTTCTTTTCTGGAAAACAAATATGGCAGACGGGCGTCTGCAGAGCAAATGACGTTTCTGAGGAGACGCAGAGACGCTGCATTCTAAGAACGCTGTCAAACCAGCGAGAGACGGTGCCAGATTTCTGGAAGGGCTTTCGGAAGCTGAAAAATTATGTTTGAGAAATAAAACATTTTTGCCCCATCATGTCCCTGAATGTCCCTCAGGCTGTTTATAATACTGTAACACCAGCGCCCTACATAAAAAAAACTCTGAGACAGAAATGCAGGCCACGTGTGTGATCTGGGGAAGGACAGGACATTGCCTCTTGACCTCTCAGCTGAGGCATCCTTCGTCACGCAGTGGTCTAGATTAGGTGTAATCAGAAGCCCCTGTGGA
The DNA here is from genome assembly GCF_052324685.1 of Brachyhypopomus gauderio. Classification (NCBI taxonomy): domain Eukaryota; kingdom Metazoa; phylum Chordata; class Actinopteri; order Gymnotiformes; family Hypopomidae; genus Brachyhypopomus; species Brachyhypopomus gauderio. The sequence continues at coordinate 11,494,880 of NC_135214.1, forward strand.
CCACAGAAGCCCCTGTAGACAGGCTGGCTTGGCGAGGGTGGAGAGGGTGGCAGGCAGACGGGGCTGGTGAGAGAGGGTTGGGGTTGAGATGAGTGGGGTGAAGTGGTGCACTGAGGTGGTGGGGTCAGATGGTGGGGTAAGAGGAAAAGACCCCAAACAAATTGACTAAATATACAGTCTGTTTGTTTGACCAAACAGAGTTTGAGACTCTACACTGGAGTTGTGTGGGTGAAATGGGGAATGGGGGCCTCTAGTGGATACTCAGTCTGCAGATCTAACCAGGGGCCACATTTAGTACAGCACCCTGGAGAGGCCCCTCACAGCAGTGATCAGTGGAGATCTGTACCTCCCCACTTCAGTACCTCCTTCTGTGGGACCCAGCGAGAGATTCTGAAACCAGACCAAACCTGGGGATAAGGCTGTAAATGGCAGTAACATTATACAGTAGGTAAGATTTTACCACCTGAAAATAAATATACCCATTCGCCTGTCCTGGTGATCAAAGTACAGTTTCCTTTATGTTTGTTCTTGGTTGGAAAGAAAGAAGAAAATGTGTTATGTGTTCTTTTTTTGTCATCAGATCTGTTTCAAACAGTCCAGTGTTTCTATGCAGCTCCGTCTTTTGCTGGTGTGTGTGCTTCACCAGTTCTTAGCAAAAGGTGAACTGTGAAAAATCGCAGTTCCGTCCTCTCCTCAGCAGCCCCGTCCTCTCCTCAGCAGCCCCGCCCTCTCCTCAGCAGCCCCGCCCTCTCCTCAGCAGCCCCGCCCTCTCCTCAGCAGCCCTGCCCTCTTCTCAGCAGCCCCGCCCTCTCCTCAGCAGCCCCGTCCTCTCCTCAGCAGCCCCGCCCTCTCCTCAGCAGCCCCGCCCTCTTCTCAGCAGCCCCGCCCTCTCCTCAGCAGCCCCGTCCTCTCCTCAGCAGCCCCGTCCTCTCCTCAGCAGCCCCGCCCTCTCCTCAGCAGCCCCGTCCTCTCCTCAGCAGCCCCGCCCTCTCCTCAGCAGCCCCGTCCTCTCCTCAGCAGCCCCGTCCTTTCCTCAGCAGCCCCGTCCTCTCCTCAGCAGCCCCGCCCTCTCCTCAGCAGCCCCGCCCTCTCCTCAGCAGCCCCGTCCTCTCCTCAGCAGCCCCGCCCTCTCCTCAGCAGCCCCGTCCTCTCCTCAGCAGCCCCGTCCTCTCCTCAGCAGCCCCGCCCTCTCCTCAGCAGCCATTTAGCGGGACTGCGGGAGAAGTGTGCTCACACCCTGCTTGAGCAGTTACACTAAATTGTGTGCTACACTTTTGACAGACACACAGCAGAAGCAGAGCCTAGTATGGACTCCTCTTAGTATGGACTCCTCTTAGTATGGACTCGTCTTAGTATGGTCTCCTCTTAGTATGGTCTCCTCTTAGTATGGACTCCTCTTAGTATGGACTCCTCCTAGTAAGGGCTCCTGTTCCAAATGATTTGTCTTTCATCCCAAAAGATGAGAGAAGCGAACAATAGCACATCTTAGTGAAGAATACAAATAAAAAAAATAGCAAAACACTACTGTTAAAATTAATGTGAATTTGTTATTAGTCAGTAAAATGCTAAATCTGACATGATGGAGTAGAATAATACTGGTATCAGTTCCAGATTACTGTATCTGGTGCAGCCAATGTTCTTATCAACAGCATTTTTGGTGTGTTAGGGAAAAACATTGTACAGTTCACTGGGAGTAAAATATTTTAATGGCAGTGTAGGTAATATATATGTGTATGTGTGTTTGCATGTGTGTGTGTGTGTGTGTGTGTGTGTCTGGACCACTCCATCACAGCCAGAGTGCCCAGGGTCCTCTCTCTGTGTGAGAGTCGGTAACAGTCAGACTGAGAGTGTGTGTGAGGGGGAGAGAGCACAGAGGCATTATTACTCAGTGCTAACACACACTCCCAGCCCTTCCACACAATAAGAGCCCCTGTCCCACTGCTCATTACCTCGGGGAAGTCTTTACACTTCAGTGACCTCTTCACTGAGTAATAGTCCTATCCATCGTCTCCCTCTGCAGTAGCAGCACCTTCCCCTACACACAACCCTCCAGCGCGCTCTCCAGGGCCGCGCGGGACATAAGCACGGTCCTGCACGGTCCTGCACGGTCCTGCGCACACCCAGCTGCCGGTGCAGAGCCCCGGCGTGGCACCACAGCCCCCATCAGGCCAGCATGCTGCTCTGGCGCATTAGCGAAGAATCAATCAGATTTGGAGTTCCTTCACTCCATAATGCCAGACTCGGCCATGCATGAAATATTGACTGAACAATTTCACAGTTGGTTTGTGAGAGGAGTCACTGTAGCATGAACCCCTAAGGACCAGGATGGAGTTGGGCTTACCTCTGAGATGTGTTCTTATACTTCTGCCTGCAAAACAGAACAGAAGAGCAGTATGTCAGAACCACACGTGAACACACGTGAACACACGTGAACATGAAGACAGAAGGCGGTGGAGCCAAACACGTCAGGTAGGAAAGGCGTCATCAGTTATCCCAAATGTGGGTGTTTGGGTGCATGTGCATATGTGCGGGTTTGTGTGTTCCGGTGTCCTCAACCCTCTGTGTTATGTGTGTGTGTCCTTGGTTCTTTCTAGGGCAGTCCAGACCCCATAGAGTCGTCCATAGTGTGTGAACCTTACTGAAACTCCTGTGTGTTCGAGCAGAACCGGATCTTTTTTTTTCTTACTAAGTTCATGACCAAAGCTGGATTGATTCAAGACTTTTCACTATTCTGCACTGATAATCAGTGTTTCAAACCCTCTTATGAAGATGTTTAGGTTATTAAATGTAATTTGTACTAAAAGTTTTCCTAATATCTTCATTTGGTGGTGAGGAATCATATACATTAGACTTATATATCATTTATTTACTGAATATAGAAAGCCTTACATAAGAAATATCATTTAAGAAACATTTTGACAAAGCATTAGTATAAACAACCGAGGAGCCTGTCGCACTCGTCTCAGAGTGCACAATACAAACCGGCCTACAGGACGGAGAAAAACAGGTAGAGTGGAAGAGAAAGCGCTGAACGAGCAGGTGATTGATCAGACTGTCTGGAGCCCGTGGGAGATGACAGCTGGGGAGTAGAAGCTGGACAGGTCTGATTACCTGGGGAGTCAGATGGCGATTCTCCTGGAGAATGCGTCTCACTATGAATACGCAACAGCTTCTAGTCTCCCACCAACACTCTCACCTCCCAGGCCACACAGATAATAATACTGCAACTATGAAGCTTGGAGGATATCTGCCCGGGACTCATCAACAGTCCTGCAGCTGTGTTGTGCAATGTCTCGAGAGTGTTGTCTTCCAGTCACACTGCATTGTTTGTCTTGGTAGAATGCTCTTATTGAGAATACTCTAAAGGCTGGAGCACGCCGCCCGGATGACCAGGAACAAACAAGAACACAAATGTTTGTTTGGTGGGCCATGGGTCTTTGTGTTCATACATACTTGTCTGGAGATGTCTTGTTGGATTTGACGTACGTAATTGCGTTTAGCCGTGTTTGATGATGTTTGAGCAGTTAATTGTGAAAATTCTGCCACACAGTATTGTATCTGTAGAAACCTGGCTCACGCTTGGCTGATTAGCATAGTGGCACGTTCACTTAATCAGCTGTTTGATTGAAAACTCATTTTGCATGGATAATGGCATTGTTTTGAACCATGGGAAGAGAGCATCTCGAGGCTGTGTGGAAGGGCAGAAGATATCTGTATGATCTTTCATGTCAGCACTTTCCTAATCACTTTTCCTAATGAGCACACGTCTATTAATCCAGTGTGTGTTAACTTCTAAAGCCATGCTTTGCAACTTTATTGCAAATAGCTAACACAGTTACATAGATTGCAAATAGCATATTGCAAATCTGTATACAGTGCAGAGATGTTCAAAAGTCGCAAAATACAAATCCAAGTCAAGTCATGAGTCTTTAGGCTGGAGTTCAAGTCTCAAGTCAATATCAGGATATTGAGGACAGAAAATGGAAAATAATTATTATAATGTTTTTGTAGCTTCTGTTGTCAGCCATCCTCCATTATCAGACACTTCCATTTACTGCATATTTTCGGTGTTTCTTAGCGCCAATGCCATTGAGAACTTTCCAAAAATATGTAAGCTCCCATCTTAGAATGACATTTAAACTTTATTTTAGCAAAAATACACATATGA